>NC_079147.1:197908378-197962531 GCF_945859685.1 Eupeodes corollae | reverse complement strand
AAGATAGGTTTTGAAAATGAGGGATTCATAAAATAAGCAATTATGATGAAATTCATTACAAGATATGTCACATAATTGAAGTGATACTTTATTTCTTTTGAACTTAGATGTAAAGGTTATTTCATTAACTGCTTATTATCTTAAATGTGTTTGGCTTCGGTCCGTATTCGCCTTTTGATGCCATTACGTATGCAAAATAGGTTCGTCGCAGTATGGTGCCATCAAGCCTTTCTATTTTATCTCAATTTTCATGGTTTCTCGACTATTCGAAGTTTTTGAGCAAAAGTTAAAAAACTAAAAATATGCAATAAATTGTATGATAATTTTGAAAAGTAAAAATATTTCTTTTTTAGATACAATTTAAATATAATTCAATTAAGTATCTTAATTACTTTTTTTAAATTCTCATTTGTTATAAATTTCTGTTTAAATCTTTGTGAAGTAAAATCCAAGCTTTAATTTTAATTTTTTGTTCGAGTTTGCAAAATACCCGTTTTCAACAATATTTTTATAATTGTTACTATATTTCAAAAACTTGATATATTAGAATTGTCTAGAAAACAAAGTCGTTGCAAGAACTAAACATACTTTCAAATCATTTTGCCTTTTTTGTTAAAAACTATTTGAGCATTTTGGTTTAGCGTTATTTTTTTACAGTTTTGTAAGACAGGTGAATTCTAACAGCTCTTAAAGTTTTTTTCAACTGAATATTAAAGAAAATCATTATACATTTGGAAAAACCCTCATGCATTTTATTTAAAAAAAAATTACTTCGTATCCACAAAAAGTCTTATTTTCCGTTTTTACACGGAGACCCAACTGAGAATCGTCATCACTTTCACTTGAAAATACATCGTTTATAATTTTAGGTAATTTGTCAATTAAAAATTGACAAATATGTGAACTGCATTTTTTTGTATAATGAATTGTCAGTACAAATTTGTCGGAAAATTCCTGACAACTGTAGAAATATACTTGACAATTGTCATGAAAATTTTTTAAGAAACAAAAAGATGACAATTATTGGGTATTTTCCCACAATTCTAAAAAATTGTCAAATTGTTTTTGGCAGATCGTGACAATTGGAAATTAATTAATTGTTAATTAAAAAAAAATTAAAAATTACGTTAAAAACACGTTTTAATACGGCTTTGAAATTCTATGACTTTTGTTTTATACTACAATCTTAACAAACTAATTATTAGAATGTTAACGATTTTGTTAGTAAACAAATCAAAATCATTTACAAGTTTTTGGCCATATATCTTATTTACAAAATATAATGTTTTGTAATGCGTCATGGTCTTACCCAAAAATGTTTTCACTTCTTCCAGATTAAACTTCCTAAAACACTCATTCGTTTTGCCTTTGACTCGACCTATTTCAAGAGTTTTATAATCTCTTCAGTTTATAGTTCTCCAACGATTTTCGTTTCAAAGTATGTTTTTTTTATAACGAGTGATTTTTTAAAAGCTATAGGAAAGTTTAAAAAAAAACACGCACACGAAAAATGCCTAAAATCTAAATTTGAAGATTACTTCATTCAAATGTTGACGTTGACTGCGCCTCAAATAGTCCATCAGCTTAGTCCGATTTTGGCATACTCATTCCAACAATTCAGCCGGTATCTCACGAGCTCCTGCATTTTGGGCAAAAAAAGTACCAAACTGTGACTTTTTCTGGATGCATTGGTAGCTCTTGAAATTCTTCTGGCTGATATTCACTAAAAATCGACAATTCTGCTTATTAACGTACCC
This sequence comes from Eupeodes corollae, assembly GCF_945859685.1. NCBI lineage: Eukaryota > Metazoa > Arthropoda > Insecta > Diptera > Syrphidae > Eupeodes > Eupeodes corollae. The sequence goes on along the minus strand of NC_079147.1, from coordinate 197,960,774 downwards.
ATTGAGTCAAAAATGAGCTTCGTACCTGAACACAATTTTTCGGTAAAAAAGTGGATCTTCGGCCAACTTTCCAACTTTCCAAAAAACCATTAATTCAAAAATTTTAAGTGGCAGTAAATCTTTTGGCTTGAATTCTGTATTTTAAAGGGAATCACACCTAAATCCCTCCCCAAAATTTTTCACGCTATTGAGTAACAGAGGCCCAAGTGCTGTGACCGGCGACGAATCGATAGTTGATGGTCATCATTAACACTGGCCGATATAGCTGCGATATATTCTTCAGTTCGCACTCTACGTAAGCGTGTTGGTGGTTCAATGTCCAACAATGTTAATTTTGTGCGAAATTTAGTCACAATAACCCAAATAGCCGCTTCAGTGGGTCGATTAAACTGACCATTAAATGGAAGAACCGCGCGACGAACTTCCTTAACACAGCACGCATTTTGATAATAAAATTCGATAATTTGCAAGCGTTGTTCGTTAGTAAGACGATTCATGGATAAATTATGGACCAAACTGAAGATATTTGACAGTCAAACAAAACATGAAGCGTGCGTCAGCTATTTAAACCAGTCTTGCCAAAAAGATAATAGCTACAAAATTATCCTTTATAGGAACATAGCATACAAAATTGACAACCCTATGTGTAATTAAAGCGTGGTTAAATTTTAAAGCCCGATGTTGATTTTGAATAAAAAAACGAATTATTTAAAAAAATTATAGTCACTTCGTTTTATTATAAAAATATTGGTATGGTTCAATTATAATAGTGAACAAAATATCGGACAAATGGTTAGCCGGCCGCCACCTCTGAGCGATGGCAGACCTCCATCCAATGATATAAATTTTCGAACACACTCAGGCTTTAGTTCTTGAGTCGATTGTACCTTGTAAGCGTGTAAATGCAAGTTTTTTTCCAATACGAATTGTGATTTGAACTCCCATTTAAATGACAGCCTGAATAATTTTATAGAGTTTCTCGTGTATGGTTCACATTCAATATCGGTCCTAAAATCCAAGCTGGTCAAATATGAACAGGTAAATCACACCAAACAAATTTTTTCTCGGCAAGTATTGTACGGATTTGTATCTTCTGTGGATTGTTATCTTTGTAATTTTGGCATTCATTCTTTTTTTTTGGTCCAGAGATTATTTAAGGTACATACAAAGTGTTGTCAATTGTGGTTTATGCATGCAGCTCGTCTGAATTAGAAGTATTTTGTGGATATAAACCGAAGTCATTTTGCAGAAATTCGTCAAGCTGTAGTCTGGATAAGACCGATTATTTGAGATTTTTGTGAGGTTTACTGCCTCAGATTTGATTCTACTGCATACTCTCATGATGTTCAAATGGTAGACATATGCATTCAAGACGATACAAGCGTCCACAGGTTTTTCTCAAAACCCATCTCTGTCTATCAACTCCTACTCTCACCTCCCCGTGGTGAACATCGGGTGCCTAGTACCTCAACTGGAGATCGGGTTCCAACCCCAGTGGAAAGTTGTTGGGGGCAGCAAAGGAGAGAGGTGGTGAGGTCTGGTCCTAATCCAGACGGCAGCGGAGGAATTCCCGAGATGGAATCAACGGTGGCGTCTACAGTTCCAGTAAGGTTGAACTACTTAGTGAACACCTTATAGGGCTTCTTCAACTTATTCGGATCCCAGGTCTATAAGAAGCGGTTTTATCCGGCTCCCCACCCTCGGAGTTATACTTAGGATCTGGCCCTCCAGGTTGGGGGTTGTGCCGCCGGGGTGACTTCCTGGCCACGTAAAAGCTTTCATAGTTGCGAAGCACAAACAAGCCGTATACGATACGGACGGATTTACTGTTGACAACCAACGCAAACGAATTAAGGACAGCGAACTTCGGATATGCACTTGGAATGTTAGGTCTTTTAACAGACCACGTGCGGGTGAAGAATTAGAGGAGGTCCTAGACTGCTATAAAGCAGACATCACCGCCATACAGAAAATACGATGAGATGGGCCGGGCAAAAAGAGGATGAAAAACTGCGACATTTATTATGGTGACTGCTACCGCGAAATCCAACAGCGCTTTCGTCATTGGAGCCAGACTTAGGCAAGAAGTCCTGAGCTATAGGTGCATTAACGAGCACCTCATGACCATGCGCATCAAGGCTAAATTCGGAAACATAAGCTTGATATGCGCGCACGCCCCCACAGCAGAGGAAGACGACAACACCAAAGATATGTTCTTCGAGCTCCTAGACAAAACATATGAGCAGTGTCCTAGCTACGATATTAAAATAGCCCTGGGCGATTTTAATGCCAAGCTAAGAAGGAAAGACATCTTTGGTGGAATAATCGGGAAGAACAGCCTGCACCACAACACTTCCGACAACGGATTCAGGCTCATAGATTTTTCTGCGGGCCGAAACGTCATGGTAGCCAGTACGTGTTTTCCACACCTCAACACCCACAAAGAAACTTGGATTTCTCCAGATCAATCCACCGTCAACCAGGTTGACCATATTGCGATCGACGCTTCCAACATCATGGATGTACGAACTTTCCGAGGAGCTAACATCGACTCGGACCACTACCTCGTTCTAGCCACTTCGGATTTCCAGACCCAAAGCAAAACAGGGAGGTGCTGGGAGAAGGTACAACGTCGAACGGCTACAATCGCCAGAGATCGCCAATTCCTTTTCCGACCGAGTTACAAGTAACCTCTCTCGAAGTTCTCTGCCACCAACACAATGTATCGAAAACCAGTAGCAACATTGCCAAGATGCAATCAGAGAAGCCGCCTCTGATGTTCTGGGTTTCAAACAGCCATCAACAAGGAACCCCTGGTTTGATGAAGAATGTCGGCAGGCAAATGCAGCCAAACAACAGGCACGCACAATGGGCGCTGCATAAAAGGTCGAGTGCTGCTCATGAGCTCTATGAGCAGAAGAGGCGAGAGTAACGCCCACTTCTCAGAAGGAAAAAGAAAGGACATGAAAAGCGTGCGGTCGAAGATGTTGAGAGGTTTAAAAGCAAGAATGAAGTTCGAAAGTTTTATGAACAGGTGAAACGAAATTCACAGGTACATAAACCTAGAACCTAAGGCTGCAAAGACGAAAGTGGATCATAGTGGAACCGCAGTCAATGCTGAGGATATGAAAGGACCACTTCTGCAGACTGTATAACGGCGACAACGAACTGAATTCCGCTGTCAGGCAAGATGATCCATTCATCATAGACGACGAAAGCCAACAATCCCGTCCTCCCGACTTAGACGAAGTAAAGATTGCCAAATCTAAGCTGAAGTCTAATAAAGCCGCTTGAGCGGATGGCTTAAATGCCGAGATCTTTAAAGCAGCCAGAGGTAAGTTTGTTAGGAGCATGCACCAACTTATCTGTAAGATATGGTCGGAAGAAAGCATGCCCGATAAATGGAACTACAGTATTGTTTGCCCGATCCTGAAAAAAGGAACTGCACCAACTGTAGACGAATCAGACTACTTAACATCGCCTATAAAGTCTTCTCTGCCGTAATATGTGAACGTCTAAAGCCCAACGTCAACAACCTGATAGGTCCTTACCAGTGTGGTTTTAGATCAGGAAAGTACACAGTTTATCAAATATTCACATTACGTCAGATCCTGGAAAAAAACCAAGAACACCAAATCGACACCCACCATCTTTTCATCGATTTCAAAGCCGCATATGACAGCATCTACGGGGACGAGCCATGTCTAGTTTTGGCATCCCTCCCAAACTAGTCCGTTTGTGCAGGATGACCATGGAGAATTCACGCTGCTCCATAAAGGTTGGAAACAACTAAACAGAACCTTTCGATGTCAAAAAAGGTTTTAGACAAGGAAATGCGATTTTTTTAACATCGTGCTTGAAAGAACAGTGCAGGTCTTACACGTCAACACTAGAGGCACTATCTTTCAAAAGTCTGTCCAACTAATAGCATATGCTGATGACATTGACATAATCTGAAGAACTCAGCGTGATGTCAATGGGGCTTTTGTGTGTATTAATCCAGAGTCGGCAAAAATTTGTTAAACGGTTAATGAGGGCAAAAAAAACCCAGGTCTTGGTCAAAACGTCATTATCGACAGACGTAGCATTGAGGTAGTCAAGGACTTTGTCTACCTGGGGCCTGCTGTAAACGCAGAAAACAACACCAGCGCTGAGATCAGAAGAAGAATAACTCTTGCCAACCGCTGTTTCTTTGGACTAAGAAAGCAATTGAGTGGTAAAAACCTCTCTCGAGGGACCAAAGTGTTGCTATATAAGACCCTTATGATACTCGTCCTGCTATACGGTGCAGAAGCATGGCCTATGACAAAAGGGGATGAAAGCACCTTGGGTCGGTTCGAGATAAAAGTTCTTCGTGCGATCTACGGTCCCGTATACATCGAAGGATAGTGGAAAAGAAGATGGAACGACGAACTGTACGGGCTGTACAGCGACGAAGACTTAGCCAGAAGGCTAAAATCCCAACGACTAAGAAGGCTGGGTCACGTAGAGCGCATGGAAACCAATGCTCCGGCCCGGAAAGTATTCGAGTCCACTCCCACAGTACAGCGCAGTAGAGGAAGACCGCGGATCAGGTGGCGCGCACAAGTGGAAGGTGACCTCACCCAACTTGGAGTGCGAAACTGGAGACATCTAGCTAGGGACAGAGCTATATGGAGTGAGGCCCATAAAAGGCCCGAAGCTTTATATTTATATGTTTGTTTTTCCATCTGTCTTTAGATTGTAATTTTCTATTATTTGCAAAGAAATTAAGCCGCAGCCACTTATTTCTACTTTCTCGTACAGATAAATATCAAATATGACCCAAATTTTGACAAAATATTGTTTGTATCCAAAGCACTACACTTAGGTCCGTATTAATAAATATGGTGATAATTACCTACACTTCCTATGGTTTCCAAAGAAAAGTGACACCGTAAATAAACAACAAATAAAAATCACATATGAAACAAATCATCAATCAGTGTCATGAGTTTACCCGTAGGTGACATTTTGAGTCCATTATTCTGTTCAAACAATACACGGCTTTTTCATTGAAATATAGAAATGTCCTCATTAAGTGTCTTTACATAATACTCAATAAATCGCAACCTTTATCAATGAAAACATTAACGAAGGCGTTTTATATTTATGTTTCTTTCGTATAAAATTAGTTCTTTTCAAAATTTTAAGAAACCAATCTGAATTCAAAACAAATCAATCACAAAAATCGACATTCACAACAGACAAAAATTGAGAGAACAAAAAATTTTACCCTTCGTATTTCAATACCAAGTGTCAATTTTCACTTCATGCTATATCTCTCATGGTGTATAGTACATGTATACATCTCTCCTTCTCTGAATAATTGACTACCCTCGTATGTATATTCAATGACCCGAAACCAAGAGTCATGAGTTTTGGACTGGGGCTGGACATGATTTATTAAACATTCAGCGTTAATTATCCCAATTATGGATTTGATTATCTTCAGTATGTCCATTCTGACAATTTACCTTATGTTATGTCACATTGTGTAGGTCGATGTCTATGAATTGTTAAGGTAGATGTAGATATTCTTAAGAGAGTTCATGTGAAGGTCATGAATTTCAAATATGGGTGCCCCCAATGAAAGAGTTAAAAAGGTTAGATGAAGGTACAAGTGACAAAGACTGTGCTTTAATTACTTTGTTTTTGGAGCTTATTTTTTGGAATAACCTTTCTTAATTGATATTGTGATTTCAACTTCAACTTACGTTCACTTAGAGAGGTACTTAGTTATGTCAATTGAAATCATTTGCCTTTGGAACGAAGATAGAGAGCAGATAGTCACGTCAAAAGGCACAAAATAAGTTCAGTTTTGACAGTAGAATGTATTTAAATTAGTTAAACTTTTTTGTACAAATAAAAATATCGATCACTGTTGCGTATACTTACTTTTTCGTCTTGAATGTGAAGTATTGCATTTGTTAAGGTACACTGTGGCGTATACGTACTTTTTTCATCTTTTTTTTCTCTTACCATTTTGCTTTCAACCCTCTTGGCTTTTTCTGCAGGGGTAAGTATTTTAAAGTACCCAACACTTTAAACGTTTTAATCCTCTCAATAGATTTATTTTTTTCTTATACTTTTTCAAGTGATTTATTATAATCACTTCAAAGTTGAAACTGAAACCTATCCATGTCAATGGGAAAAGAATGCGACGCACGCTCAAGAAAAATTCAAGGGTATTATGGTAATTTACCATTACTTGCTTCTATAGCGTGGCATACAGGAAAAATGGGGAATTTTGAAAATTACAAAAATTCATGTACGCATATTGAAATTAGAATACCTTTACTATACAGTATACATGTGTTTGTTGTACATTCTGAAAACCGGATGTTTTAATAATTGAGGTTAAGACGATTAAAGTTAGAAAAAAATGAATGTGATACTTTAAAGTTATGCACATTTTCTAAGCTCATGCAATGCACAATTATGTGTGCAGTGTGCACTTTGCATGTCTTAAATATTATTGAATGTTATGCTTGAAGTTTTTTTCTTAACATTTGGTCGTAAAATTTAATTATTTAACATGCTATGAGGGTAATTTTCAAGAATGTGACCGGAATTTTTGAATTATTAGTAAAATGTCCTCTAAACTAAATTCTTCAGCAAAATAAAAAGTTTTGCTTATATGTTTTTGAAAATATTACGCAAGAGAAATATTTTGAATATTGATATACACAATTAATTTTTTTAGAATGTATCATTAAAGTTAGAATATTTTAAGCAAAATTGAGAAAAACAAGCAGTTTTTGTTCCCGAAATTTTTACCAATTTCGGTAGCATTTTTTGAATGTTTTTAATTCTCATATTAAAAAAAGTAGATTGGATTTTGTTTGAGACCATTATCCACAATAACAACAAAATTTAGCATAATGAAATCATTTTGAAGTCAATAACTTATTTATTCACATAATATTAAGAGTCGAATATGATTTGTTTCCATTTTTCTCAGATTTTAATTTTTGTTAAAAAAACTTACTGCTGGACTTTAATAAAAATTTACTGAACTTTGAAAACATCATTTTTATTAGATAAAATTGTTTTTAAGCCCAATCTTTAGTTTTCGAAAATCGATTTTTACCACCTTTTGGCAAAGTTTTTTTTTTCGTTTTTTCTTTTATTGTAAAAAATCGTCAATTCGGTTTTTCTCAAAATTACTTATACGTCAAAAAAAAATATTTTAGACGCAACATTATTTTCTGTTTGTGAAAAAAAAATGTATTAAGTTTTTTAGATTTAAAAAAAAAACGTAATAGATTTTGTTTTCGAAATAATAATAGTTTAGTAAAAAATTCAATTCAATATATGGAATTTATAAATTACAACCAATGAAACTCACTTTCAATAAATATAATAAAATTTATTAATTAAACTAAACCTTTTTTTTTATTTTCCACTCAAAACAATTACAATTAGGTACTTAGCATAAACTTAAACTTTTTAATTTTGGTAAATGACCACGAATTACTTATTTTAGAATGTGGGTATTATTTTTAATCATATCTACGATAACTTTTTTCGTTTTTATATAATGATTTATTATAAAGAAAAGATCATTTTTTTATCAGTAAGGAAAACGTTGTTGCACTAGGCGTAAGCAGAATAATAGAAGAGGAAGATTTTCGCTGAGCCACTTCTATTTATATCATTCGTTATTTTTCATGAAACGAAATAAAAGAAGAAGTGTAAAACTTAGTGAAATGTATGACTTCACGAAATGTGTAATAAACAAGTACATTTACATTTAGAACCGAATCGACACAAATATAATTTAATTGAAGTCGCTAGCCTTCTTGGTCCGTGAAATATTTTGGGTGAACAATTTTTTTTGAAAGCCCTTTCTGTATCTTCTGTGTATAGCAAAATTTATTCGAAGTCGATATCTCTACTGGTTCTTGAGACATAGATGACCAAAAAACTGTCGTTCTAAAGCACAAATGTACGTACGAACGAACACACAGTCAATCCTTGATTTAGATTCTAGGGAACATTAAATTACGATAAATGTCAACATTTTCAATTTGACAAATCGAACCGATTACAATAACTTCCTATGGAAGTTAAAAACAATTCTTTGATGAGTACAATTTTGGAGCAAAAACAGTTATGTATAAAATAAATTAAATGTCGATAAAATCTATCGGCCGTTTTTGATAAAAGTCAAATTTTCGATTTTTGACCAACAAACGGTAACTTATCTTATTTAAAAAAAAACCTTCACGCAAATTTTTTTAAAACAAAAATAGGTTTGAAATCAATCGATATAATTGTATAAGGTCTTGGGCAAACAGACAGACAAACGGAATCATCGGACTTTTCCATTACATTTTTTATTAAAACGTTGAGTTCGAATTTTTTTTACCAATGCAATATTGCTATATAGTCCCTATATTTCGCAAGTAAAAAAGATTAAAAATGTCACTGATAGACAAAGTTACTTTTTTTTGAGTCAGACCTGCTAAAAAATAAAGGGTGTCCAAAAATTAACGCAAGATTTGAATTAAATAGAAAACGCAGTTTTTAGTCTTTTGATAGTTATATTTTTATTGACTAGTAAAGTACATAGGATAGGGTTATGTATGGAATAACACATCGGACAAATGGCCTCCACGGCTTTGCATGCACATGCGCAATCTTTTGTTGAAATTTTCCATGACCATTCTGCATAATTGTGGCTGAATTTCGTTGATGCAGCGTTGAATCTCCTCCTTCAATGCACGGGTGGTTTTGGGCTTGTTGACATAGACTTGTGATTTCAAATAACCCCATAAAAAGAAGTCTAATGGTGTTAAATCACACGATCTAGGAGGCCAATTTTGATCACCGAAACGAGAGAGTACACGACCTGGAAATGTCTCATGCAGTAATTGAATTGTTTTACTGGCTGTATGACATGTGGCACCGTCTTGTTGAAACCACATATTGACACATCAATATCATCCAATTTTGGCAGAAAGAACTGTGTAATCATGTCGCGATATCGAGCACCAGTAACAGTCACTGCTTGACCAGCATCATTTTCAAAAAAATATGGCCCAATTATGCCTCCAGCCCAAAATCCACACCATACAGTCACGCGTTATGGATGCATTTGTTTTTACAATCACATGTGGGTTCTCCGAACCCCAAATGCGGCAATTTTGGCGATTGACAAAGCCATCAAGATGAAAATGTGCTTCATCGCTTAGGATGATTTTGCTCGAAAAATAAGGGTCCATTTGTTGATGTTCAATAATCCATTCAACGAACTCTCTTCTCTGCCATGGTCATTAGGCTTCAATTGTTGTGTTAATTGAATTTTGTAAGCATGAAGACACAGATCTTTGGTGAGTATACGCTGTAGAGAGGTTCTTGAAATTTGCAATTCTTGTCCACGACGTCGAATTGAGGTTCCTGGATTGTCAGCAACACTCTCACGCACTGCTTCGACATTCACATTTGAACGGCTTGTTTTTGGACGACCAGTGTGTTTGGCGTCTCCAACGGATCCAGTCTCCATGAATTTTTCAATTAATCTCTTCATAGTTGACGAAGTTAAAACACTATTCCGACCATATTTTGTATGAAATTTTCGAACTGCAGCAGCCAAGCTTTCACTATTTTTGAAATATTCTTTAATAATGAAGACACGTTGTTCTATCGTGTAACGCTCCATTTTTAATAACCCTATACTGTTAGCCGTCAAATTGCTTTTTTTTCAGGGTTGCCAACACTTCACTGCACAAATGGCGCAAATTCAAATCTTGCGTTAATTTTGGGACACCCTTTACATCTCATCATCTTGTCAGGATAATAAATACAACCAAAAGAACGTTTTTAAAGCCTACAGTTAAAACATAATATATCCCTTAAAAATATATTGTATGAACATTTTGCAAAGCACGAATTTTTATCTTCAAGATGCAGTTTAATTCATTTCAGTATCTTACATAATTTCTGCAAATACTCATCCATTCTTTCATAATTAATATTATAAATGCGAAAGAAACTCTGTCTGTCTATCTGTTAATCAATCATGCCTAAACTACTAAACCAATGTTCATGAAATTTGGTATGGACATATTTTGATACCCGAGAAACGACATAGGCGACTTTTTACCTCGGGAAAATGACGCATTTCAATGGAAAAATTCGATCGTTTTTACGCCTAAACTAGCGAACAGATTTAAAAGAAATTCGGTAAGCAGATAGTTTGAGACTTAAGAAAGGACATGAGTTACTTTTGAGCTCGGGAAAACAACGCATTCCATTTGAAAAATTACTTTCCGGGAACCTGATCGCTTTCACTCCCAAATTACCATAAATTTGAATAATATTTGTAATATAATAATAAACTTATCATACACGTATATTAACGTGTGCTTCGGGAGCCACCTTCCTCAAGCCCTCAACGTTAGATGGAAACTGTGGCTCCCACTAAGTTCCACAAATAATAATTTTAAACCTAAACTTTGCTGTGCACAACCTTTCATAGCCAAACACGAGCCACGTAGGAACAACAAATAATTCACTGGGTCTGTCTTCTACTTTTGATAATTCTGTTTCGGCTGAGACTCGGGGCGAGTGCGTGGGCCGCGGTCACACGCTGTAGAATACCCCATAGAGGTTCTTAATTCTTTGGAATTATCAGGAGTTCCTTTATATAAGTTGAGATTGAAGTTTGGTGTTCCAGTCCTATTAATCAGAAACCTTGGCGCACCAAAGTTATGTAATGGTAGACGGGTATACAGATTACTCAACTAGGATGAAATATTATAAGAGCTATAATCATGACTGGAATAGCAAAAGGAAACAATATTTTAATTCCCCGCATTTCGATCATTCCAACTGATTTGCCGTTTCATTTTAAAAGACTGAAGTTTCCTCTGAAAGCAGCATTTGCAATAACAAGAATTAAAGCTCGGAGGTTAACGATGAAAGTTTCAGTTGTAGATTTGCAAAAATATTTTCCTCATGGACAATTATATGTAGCGTGCTCACGAGTCTGAAACCCTGAAAATCTTTACGTTCTCGCCAAGGAATTAAAAACAAAAAACGTCGTGTATAAAAATCTATTGCAGTAACATATCTTCTTCTTTAAATGTATTAACCTAACCTTACATATGACAATCACACTTAGTTTGGCCTCATCCCATCTCGGCACAATCAAAACATACGTACAAAAAAATATAGCTCAGGTTTTTTCATACTACTATCCAAAAAAACCCGTACCAGTAGCGTGATGGTTAGTGCGTTGGACGGTCTTACAAGAGGTCTTGAGTTCGATCCTTCTTGTGAGAAATTGACAAATCTTCCAAAATTAATTCTTGTCATGAAAAACGCTTTCTCAAATTAGCTGTTCGGATTCGGCATATAAACAGTATGTCCCTTCCACCTCTGACAACATTACTAACACACATGAATGGTTGAGGGTTGTAAGTCACTAGGCCCTGGTTCTGCATGGACTGTTGCGCCATCTAATTTTATTTTTTTTTTATCAAAAAAAAACTATGTTATTCGGATAAAGTTGCGGGTTAGTTATAAGTCTTTATTTGAATCTTAAGGAACCGTGAATTTATTGCTTTAATGGTATTTAAAAATACGCTTTTAAGGGAATTTTAAATGCGGATTTCGACTCCAAACTTTGATGTTAACTATCTTCTTAGATTTTAAAAACACCTGTTTTACATAAGAAACACTTTTTATATGTTGAAGCCTTTTTCAAGACGATGAATTTGTTACAAAAATACAAATTATATTATTATAAAAAGTAACATCTCAAAAACCTGACTTTATAGACCATCAAAATCCATTCCAATATTATTGCCAGGAACAAAACCTTGTCGACCAGTGTTTTTTTGTTAGATAGATAGATATATTTATTTCGTGATAATTTTCTATACAAAGCCTATGACCGCACGTTTTACAATTCAGAGATTTGACAATATTATTATCTTACTTCTGAGATAGTATTTTATATTTTTAAAAGTGATTTACAAGCGTACAAATGGTTTAAAGGAAAATACGAAAAAAACCTTTATTTGAATGAAAAAAAAAGATTAAGATAAAAAAATAAAAGAAAATAATTGTAAATATAACAGTTTAAGTATCGAAATAGGTTTGGTTACCTACATAATTTACAAATTAATAGAACAAACATGGAATGCTTTTGAACAAGATATAAGTGTAACTAAGAATTTAAATTATCAAATTAGGAGAAAAATAAGTAAAATATATTTTAAATAATTAATAAATAAATAAATAGGTAAATAAATAAATAAATAAACAAACAAATAAATAAATTATGAAAAAGCAATAAATAAATAAATTAATGACAATTAAAAAATTAATAAGTGTTAATGGACGAGTACATGTGTTAGTAATAAACAAATAAGTAAATAAATAAATGCATGACTAGATAAGTAAATTAATAAATTAATAAATAAATAAATAATTTAATTAATAAATAAACAAACAAGAAAAAAATTCTCAGCTATATCACAGCCATAATAAAATTCGTCGAAAGTTTCTGAATCCTTTCCGAAATCAATTCAACATCCGCTCTTTTGTGCAGATCAGAAGTGGAATGATGCCAAGGAAGATTCAGGATCATCTTTAAAATTTTATTTTGTGAAATTTGTAATTTTTTAATATGGCTTTTCGCAGCACTACCCCACACTGGACAACCATATAATAAGATTGCTTAAAATCACTTTATGTAATATTATCTTATTGTCATTTGTTAGTGAAGATCTTCTGTTTATAAACGGATAAAGCATTTTAATTACAATACTGATTTTCTTTAGAGTACAACTAATATGTTGGCTAAAGGTTAGCTTCGTGTCGAGATGAACTCCTAGATACAGACTGCTCCCATGTGTTCCTTTATAACTTTTTCATAAATTTTGCTTACATTGCTGAGAAAACTTATAGGCCTGTAACTTGTAGACATATCTATGTATGTGTTTTTTTGTTTGTAGCATCACGTGAGCTACAATTTGTATCTAAAACTTTTAAGAGTTGTTGAATAATTTTTCTAAAATTTGTCTTCAATGCCTTCCAGCACCCCTTAAAATTTTTGAGACTTAATTTAGCGTAAGCTTAATGAATGAAGCACTCCGCCAATACTCAATTCTTAAATTCCCTAAATTTGTTAAAGTGCCAATGCATTTAATTCGTCTTGCGAACCACACAAAATCAGCTTGAGCGGAACCTCAGCATAGTAAACAATTATTTTTAAAACGAATGGTGCAAAATTTTAGACAATTTAGTACGATGTTAAATCATTTTTAGTATGATACTAGGTCAAAAAAAAGGATTTTTAAAATTTTAAACAAGTTTATTATCGTACTATCTTCTTAAGATTTTACTAAAGTTAAAATCACCAAATGGCCACTTTATCTTCTTAGTATCGTACTAAATCTGTATGAAATATGTTATTTTTCTCAAATGTGACAAAGTGTTTTAAAATTGATAAATTGTGAAATAAAATATATTTATAGATATCATAAAAAGTAAATTAATTTAAAATGTTTTCGGAGGAAGAAGATTTTGAAATGTTTGAGGATTCAGTGTAGTGTAGGAAAGTTAAAAGTTTTAAAAATCGAGCAAATCCTCTTGAAGAGCGCCACTCTCTCGTGTCCATAGACGGGTCCCACTGTATCTCGTCTGGTTTCGTCTTATAAAAGTTGATAGCTCACCGTTTAGTATTTCTTTCTTTGGCAATCACCACTCTGATTAATCGACTGAAGACAACAAAATTTACAATAATAAAACCAAAAATATAGCATAACATCTTACTTCATCGAAGAAATCAATCACACCAAAACAGGTCACTTTTGCATTTGGTTGGACTGCCAAGAACAACATGCTCCTTTTCTGGACAATGCTTGTCTTTATTGTCGCAACCATAGATACCCTTCTGAGTATCCACAACCTTCACACCGAAGCCATCAGTTGTAGCATTGTAGCTGCTTCTGGGTATTGAAGATGATTGTGGGAATAGATTTATCGCAGATATTCAATAATTTAATGCAAATTTCCTTTTAACTTTTTCACTAAACAATAATTCTTTTACCTGGTATAATACATTTTTAATGTTATTCAGTGTTAATATCCAAAATAGTTGCAACGAACTTAAACTTTGCAAATAAACCACGGCGAGTTATGAAAACAAGATGAATGAACAAAGAAAGTACAAATTCAATGTTGTCACTTTGACATTTGCAAAAATATTAAGGTATGTTTGTTTTGTTTGCTCCACAATATTTCATTATTTAGATGTGTTCATGTTTTTTTTAATTAAATGGTTTTAGCATGATATTATTTACCAAAACAATAAAAAGTGTTTAAAATTAGTGAAAAGTTTGTAGATTACTATGTTTATAGTAAATTGTTAACTAGTATCGTGCTAATGCCTTAATAATAGGTTGTTTAAAATTTTGCGCCAATGTCTTTACGACTTTACATAACTCTAAGTCTTTTTTTTTTATTTTAATTACATTATTCAGTTGTAAAATTTACTATTTTGATCGGATCATATAGAAATCTAATATGAGATAAATTATAACAATAACCTACTTAAACAACTATTTCAACAAAAAACTATCCCACTACATTAAATTTAATTAAATGCCTTTAAAAAAAAACTGAATTCTGAAGCCTCAATTACTAACCAAATAATTTATCTTATATACACAAATGTCATAACAGCTTAATTAGTGCTAAGAGTTTTTTTTTCCAGTTTAGTGTGTTCTATTTTTCCCAACTTATTTTTTACATACAATTTTTAAATGAAATTGAAAAAAAAGTTATGTAATTATATCTGAAAATATTTGATTTAAAAGGATATTCATTTTCATAGATACATGTAGCCACATTTTTGTGGTTACTTTTAATCTAAAATATCTAAAGGTACACAAAAAATATTCAACAAAACAGACAAACCATAAATGAAAAAATATGAACATTAAAAAAAAGATTATAAAAATGTAGACCGATAAATGATTTACATCATGTTTCTGTCAACAAATATTTTAGAATACAACACGGTTTAACTATTTCAATTGACCAATACCATATAAATATGCATTGCATTTGCATATCCCTAAATATTGACATTTTTGTGTAAGCCTTAAACACCCGTAAGCGCTATATTTTCTGGTTAGTTAGAGATAACTTCTGTCTACTACCAACATTTTATGTAATGTAATTTATATGTACATAGATAAAATATTATTTAATAATGTAAGCACAATTAAAAATAGATGTATTGTGTTTTCATCAACTAACGATATCGACAAATCTGAAAATGTACTAGATAAATAATGCGAGTATTTCTTTGACACATATAAACAAATCAATACAGAGAATAACATTTTATTAAAATAAAATTAAAACATTTTTGTTTTTTTATTTTAAACAAAACGAGAAGATTAAACCAATAACCTGGATTTTCTATTTTTATGATTTTGTTTTGTTTTACCATGAAATTCTTTTGAGAACAATAAGTGTCATTAAATGTGGAACACTTATTAATATTATAATTTTTAAAATGTATTAACAGTTGAATTTATTGCTTTTACTTTGATCTTTAACCTTAAGTTACTTTTAAGTCCGATGTTTTTAAAAATAGAGTTCTTATTAAAAAATAAACTACATTTGTAAAGCATTTTTCTAAAGATTCTGAGGAAAAATTGTAAATATTCAACAAATTGTAAATATTGATAAAAGAACATAATAACATGACAGAAATAAGACTTCAACAATTTAAGGATGTCATTAAAATGTGTACTTAAAAGTACTGGGTCTAGACGACAGCCTTGTGGCATACGAACATTTTGATTTATAACTATTGGACAATTTCACAATATATGAGGTTATTGCAGAGTACTTTTTTGAAAGTGATAAAAGTTCAATTTAATAATTAAAATTGTTAATGATCAATTGAGCAATATATTTTTACAACATTATTTCGTATTAATAATCAAGACCCGAAATGATGATGTTTTTCTTAATTAGCATTATAGAATTCTTTTAAAAGTCGTTTCAGCCTACCTTTCTTTATTAGCGGCTGTAAATGTGCAGATATTATTTGTTTGAGCTTTCTGTTTGAGACGCTATCCTTAAGTAGTCATTAGTTTGTAATTTGAAGAACGTCATTCATAAATAAAAATCTAAAGTCTGTTTACAAATAGTGCTTATATTTTAAAAATTTACTTATAAAATTAGTTTGTTTTCAACAATTTAAATATGTCTTCGAAAATGGTAAGAGCATTTCTTAAAAATTAATTTGAATAGAATTTTCAATTCAAGTGTAAAAATTTTCTTAGTATGCAGTTTAACGTTTACCTTTTAAATTTCGTTAAAAAAATGATAAACCGTTTTTTATTTTTTTTTTTAATCTTTTTTTTCCATAAGATGAAATAGTTTAAATATATATTTTTGCTTATGAGGTTTTTTAGTCGAAAACAATTTTTACAAATTTTAGTATTTATATGTTGTCCGGCTGCAAGTATAGCAGCGCTTTAACTCCTCCTGATGCATAGGGGAGCAACAAGATCCTTCCACCTATCCCGATTCACCGCAACTGACCTCAGCTGTGGCCACGATTAAATATATATTGAGACCGAGCCTCCTTCAAAACTGATGACCTCGAAGTTGTCTTTGGTCTTCCAACGCGTCTATTACCCTGGGGATTTAATTGGATGGATTGTTTTACTATATTGTCGTCAGGTTTCCTCAATGTATCCAACGCCATTTCCGTTGCATGATGTCTACGTTCAATTTGGTATGTCCGGTGCTATTCCACAGCTCAACGTTAGATATGGTTTGCTGCCACTGAAGCTTCAGAATAGAGCGATTAACGAAAGCTTGTAGTCTGCTCGAGATGTTGGCAGAGCATTTCCATGTTTCAGAGGCATATAACACACTGATTTTACGTTGGATTCGAAGAGTTTCAACTATAGTTCCTACTACGGGCTTTGTTTATTCAACTGTTAACATCCAGGTCCGTTCCGCCATCGAGAGCTATAAAACTTCCCAGATAATGAAACCGTTCGACTTCCTATATGGTCCCTTGCCTTAGAATAACTTTAGTGCTTTGGGCCGTGGTCATTACTTTGATCTTATTTGTGTTAATCCTTAAGCCAGCCACTTTTCATTTAACTGCAGCGAATGAAACATCTGATTTAAGCCTGCCGTGTTGTTTGCCATGAGACGTACATATATCGTCAGCATAATATATGTGGCTAAGCTTGTAAAACAGACTCCATTGGATACCTTGTCTTTTATTTGTACCCACCGTGGCAGTCATCACATCGTCAATCGCCAGCATTAAAAAAGAATTGGTGGCAAGACATCTCCTTGTCTCACTCCTTGACGCACATCAAAGGAGCCGGAAAACTGTCCATTGTGGAATTCCTCGAGTAATAAGCATTAACGATTGACCAGGTCAAACGCCTGCTCAAAATCTACAAACATTAGGTACAGTATTGATTGGTACTCAGATGGTTTTTCGAGTATTATTCGCAAGGTGTTGATGTGGTCGACGCATGATCGACCACTACGAAACCCCGCTTGGTGCCTATTGAGGGTAGACTCGATCCTAGACTTAATCCCCTCGAGAATAATAGAACTGTGATACCGCACCAGTTATTATAGTTTTTGAGGTTTCCTTTCTTTGGTAACCTTACAATAACTCCATCCTTCCAGTCCCTTGGGTAAGTTTCACTCTCCCAGACAGGCTGCCTGCACGAGTTTAAGCAAAATACGGTAAGCTGCATCAGGGTCTGCTTTTAGGAATTCTGCGCGAATACCATCAAGTCCAGCTGCTTTGTTTTTCTTAAGGAGATGTATTGCATTACTTAACTCTGCACTTGTTGGGCGACTGGTGTCAATACCCCTAGAAGATCTGCGCATGTTGTTCAATAGTGGATTCAATTCTGCATTGTGGTCATCATTTAGCAGCGCATAAAAGTGCTCCTTCCATCTTTGTTGCTGATCTTCTATCATCGATATAAAAGGTTGCTGTTCAAATCTAACACGGGATGGTTAGTGTTAGTGCTACTACGCTGTCCGACAATGTCCTTAGTGATTTTATACAGCTCCCTTACGTCCCCTCTTCCTGTAGCATGTTTCTCATTTTCCGCAAGTTTGTCCACCCTTGCCGTCTTGTCACGTCTCACACACCCCTGCACTGCCTTATGAGATGTTCTAAACTCGTTTCGTAGAATCAATTTCCGCTGAGCATCACTTTCTGAATTGATTCTAATTTTAAGTGTTCTTCGATATGTGATTTTGACCCAGGTGTCTTGGGATATCCAGGAATCTCTAGCTCTTATCTGTCTGGGTATAGTTTCACTTCCAGCTTCCATGTAAGCGCTCATAAATTGGCAACACAAAGCATCTACCAATAATACAGGATTTTGTATGTTTGATGCTTGATGTTTTCGCCGGGTGTGGTGACGAATTTACGACGTACATTAGGGTCATTTATACCGCTTTTGTTGAATTTTAGTCTCCTTCCTATACCCTCTGAGCGACGCTGTACAGGAGCTGTTCGTAAGCGAAGCAAACCCAGTAGGAAGTGAAAGTCATTACCTTCATCAGCCTTTCTTTCGTTATGAACATCGCACAGTGACTTCCTCCATTTCTGCTATACAATGACGTGAACGATTTGATTTTTGTTTCGACCATCAGGAGATTTCCAGGTGATTTTTGTAGTCTTCCCAATCACAAGTTGACGAGCGTTGCAGAAGTAGACAAGCATATAACCGTTTTCGTTACGTTGACCTAAGTCATGCTTACCCATAACTCGTTCGAGGCCAATTTTAGCATTAAAGTCCCCCATGATGATAATGGTATCGCCCCCTGAAACACCGTTGTGCACCAAATTTTAGTAGAATTTCTTATATAAAAAAAATACAAATTGGATGAATGACAATAAATTGAAGTCAATATCTTATAGTATTGACGAGATATTTTTACCAATTTTGCGTACTACTTTTTCTGGATTTTAATTTCTTATAACAAAAAAATTAACAGTTAGTTTCTTATTTCTTATAAAAAAAAACTAACTGTTAGAGTTTTTTAAAAAAAAATTTCTGAATGTCGAAAATAATTTACGAGTATGAGATGAAATTAATTTGGAACCAAAATCCTAAATTTTTGAAAAGATATTTAAGTCGATAGTAAATTTTTACGAAGCGTTTGTAATGTTTTTTTGTTCAGGTTTTTATTTTTTGTAAAAAAAAAATCTTTCAATTCTATTTTTCTAAAAAGTTATTTTTCATTGCATAAGATTATTAAAAAAATCGTTAAAAAATAAAATATAATTAAAGTCTCTAGCGTTATTGGTTCGTGAGATGTTTTGGGTTAGCCAAAATGTTTACTATTTTTTAAATTGCTATGGTAAAAAAATAACACTCAATTTTTTGAGAGTCCTTTCTGCACATTTCTGCATTATTATCTGTTTAACAACATTTGTATAGTAACATTTTAAGTCCATATCTTCACTTCTTCTTGAGATATAGACAACGAAAAAAGCTTTCCCGAACATACGTACACACGCACTCACAGGCAAGTCTCTAAAAATCTATGATTTTGACTCTAGAGACCTTGAAACGTAGAGAAATGTCAAAATTAATAATAAAAACTTTCTATAGGAAGATAACAACGGTTCGATGTTGGGTATCCTTCTAGAGTAATATAACATTTTTTGTTATTAAAAGAAGCCAAGCTTAGAAAAAAAATTAAGAGAAACGATATCCTATCGGTTCATATTTTTGAACAAAAAAAATTATGGAGACTAAATCAAATGGGGTGGCGCAACAGTCCGTTGTGAACCAGGGCCTAGTGACTTACAACTCTCAACCATTCCTGTGTGCGAGTACTGTTGTCAGGAATGGAAGGGACCTACAATTTAAGGCCGAATCCGAACGGCTAGTTTGAGAAAGCACTTTTTCATGACAAGAATTACTCTTGAAGGAATTGTCAATTCCTCGCAAGAGGCAGTACCCGCGAAAATTATTATTTTTTTTTTTTTTTTTTAATTATGGTGGCACAGGCAGGGATTGAACCCAAGACCTCTTGCATGACAGTCCAACGCACTAACCATCATGCTACGGGTACTACAATTATGGAGACTACTGTTATTTTTATTCCCAAGCAAATGTGTTAAAGATAATAATTTAAAGTTTGGTCCTGTAAATAATATAAATAGAAACATTAGAGATAGAAAATATAGAAAGATGATAAATTTTGAAATGTTGTTAATTGTTTTACAAAATCTAATTTAAATTTATAATTTAATTTAATTTTATAAATTATTACATGAATGAGTTTTGTACGAAATATATTAATAACGAAAATAAATAAAGCTACTTTCCATTTAATTTTTTCATTTTGGTATTAATGAAATTTGTAAGCTTCTATTCGGGATTAAAAATTGTTAACTTACTTTGAGACTCTCAATAAATTACATTGTGATTGTTATTAATTCTAGTTTAACATGTTCATAATCTTAAATTCTGTTAAACTCACCTATATTTTTGAATAGTTAAAATTTCAAACCCTAAGTTTTTACAACTCTTAATGTGTAGAAATGGACTGATACCATATTCAAAAAAGAGGCTGGGATGCGACCCACACTGATATCTTCCCATCCCGTCTGTCGATTTGTCTTGCTTAAAAGTTTGTCTTTATGTACTCGTATCAATTTTTACCAAATTTGCGTACTCTTTTTGTAGATTTTATTTTTTATATGAAAAAACGGACTGTTGGATTTTTATATAAAAATTACTGAATATCGAAAACAATATTTTCTGTGAAATAAAATAAGTTTCAAGCCAATATTTTTAAGTTTTGAAAAGCTATTTGAGTCGAAAGTAAATTTTTACGAAGTTTTAGTATTGTTTTTATTTTAGAGTTTTATTTTTTGTAAAAAAAACTGTCAATTCGATTTTTTAAAAATTTTACCAACAATATTTCTTATGAGATAAAATTAATTTAAAGCCAATACTTAAAATTTTTAAAGAGATATTTGAGTCGAAAATCAATTTTTACCAACTTTTATACATTTTTTTTAGGTTTTTATTTTTTGTAAAAAAACTGTCAATTCGATTTTTTTCAAACTTTAAGTGAATGTTGACAGGAAGATTTTTTGAAAGATAAAAGTAAATTAAAGCCAATATCTCAAAGTTTTGAAAAGATATTTGAGTCGAAAATCAATTTTTAACAACTTTTATAAATAATTTTTTTAGGTTTTTATTTTTTGTAAAAAAACTGTCAATTCGATTTTTTCAAACTTTAATTGTATGTTGACAACAAGATTTTTTGAAAGATAAAAGTTAATTAAAGCCAATATCTTAAAGTTTTAAAAAGATATTTGAGTCGAAAATCAATTTTTACCAACTTTTATAATTTTTTTTTTAGGTTTTTATTTTTTGTAAAAAAACTGTCTATTCGATTTTTTTCAAACTTTAACTGAATGTTGACAACAAGATTTTTTGAAAGATAAAAGTAAATAAAAGCCAATATCTCAGAGTTTTGAAAAGATATTTGAGTCGAAAATCAATTTTTGCCAACTTTTATAAATTTTTTTTTTAGGTTTTTATTTTATGTAAAAAAACTGTCATTCCGATTTTTTTCAAACTTTAACTGAATGTTGACAACAAGATTTTTTGAAAGATTAAAGTAAATAAAAACCAATATCTCAAAGTTTTGAAAAGATATTTGAGTCGAAAATCAATTTTTACCAACTTTTATAAATTATTTTTTTTAGGTTTTTATTTTTTGTAAAAAAACTGTCAATTCGATTTTTTTCAAACTTTAATTGTATGTTGACAACAAGATTTTTTGAAAGATAAAAGTTAATTAAAGCCAATATCTCAAAGTTTTGAAAAGATATTTGAGTCGAAAATCAATTTTTACCAACTTTTATAATTTTTTTTAGGTTTTTATTTTTTGTAAAAAAAACTGTCCATTCGATTTTTTTCAAACTTTAACTGAATGTTGACAACAAGATTTTTTGAAAGATGAAAGTAAATTAAAGCCAATGTCTCAAAGTTTTGAAAAGATATTTGAGTCGAAAATCAATTTTTACCAACTTTTATAAATTTTTTGTTAAGGTTTTTATTTTTTGTAAAAAAAACTGTCAATTCGATTTTTTTTCAAACTTAAATTGTATGTTGACAACAAGATTTTTTGAAAGATAAAAGTAAATTAAAGCCAATATCTCAAAGTTTTGAAAAGATATTTGAGTCGAAAATCAATTTTTACCAACTTTTATAATTTTTTTTTTTAGGTTTTTATTTTTTGTAAAAAAAAACTGTCAATTCGATTTTTCTCAAAATTTTTCAGAATGTTGAAAACAATATTTCTTATAAGATAAAATAAAATTGAAGCCTTAATTTCAAGTTTTTGAAAAGATATTTGAATCGATATTCAATTTTTACGAACTTTGAGTAATGTTTTTTTTTAGATTTTTATTTTTTATAAAAAAACTGTCAATTAGATTTTTCTCAAAATTTTATCAGATGTCAAAAACATTATTGTTCGTTGCACAAAATTGTTTTAGAGATAAAATCATATTTCAGTCATAAAATTTTGGAGGTGACAAATTTTTTTTTTCAGATTTATTGAAATATACCTGTTTGGTATCACGTTACAAGCTATTATATAAAATTTAATTCAAGTCTCTAGCGTTTTTGGTTCATAAGATATTTTGGGTTAACCAAAATTTTCACCTTTTTTTCAAACTGCTATAGTAAAAAAACCACCCACGCAATTTTCTTGAGAGCCCTTTCTGCATCTTTCTGCCTTATTATCTGTATAACAAAATTTATTTGAAGTCGATATCTCTTCTGGTTCTTGAGCTATGGACGACGAAAAAAACGTCGCGAACGTACGGACGTACGGACGTACGGACGTACAAACGTACGTACACACGCACGCACAGACATCTTTCTAAAAATCTTTTATTTCGACTCTAGGGACCTTGAAACGTCGAGAAATGTCAAAATTTTCAATTTGACAAATCGGACCCATTACAATAACTTCCTATGGGAAGTTAAAACAACGCCTCGTATCTAATATCAGCCATAATCTACCTTATTTTTCTGTACAGGTGTCAAGTTCATTAAATAGGATCACTTGACTAAACTATCTTGAAACGATGTCTACGCTATTGGTTCGAATGATTGGTGATTTGAACAGTGTGTTGATACTATTGACTGAGACACAAAATTTAAAATACTTCGCATGCGCCAGGGCTGTTAAAATTCAGGCTTTTCGGTACTGCAGTGAATTTACTAAAACAAAACTAATTTCCTTACTTTCTTTTACCTTAAAAAACTTTGACTATTATCCGTTCAGTCTTAAACCAAGTACTTATTTCTTTGCAGTTAATAAGAAGCTAATTGACTCAAAGTTAAACTGCATAACTTTTTAATTGGTTTTAGTCTTTTTAGTCAATCAAAAGTCTTGAGTATTGGCAAAAAAAGCATCACAAAAGTTAATTCATGGAATTAAAACGAATTAAAAGATAAATAAACAATTCTTTTTTAGTTATACAGGAGTTAACTTTCAAAAGCAACAATTTATTAAAATTGGTGTCTAAAAGTGATCCCTGCTTAAAAGATCGTTCCGAAGCTACCGATGCTTTTTTCATACTGTCCAGTGATGTTATATGTTGGGCAAGGTATTTATATCAAAATTTTCATCAGCCATGTTATTTGATGAACCACATTCTACATAAGCTGTACATGTGTTTATTTTGTGAAACAAATATCTATAATCAAAATTAAATTTTAAAAGTTACCTGACTGATAAATCGGAGTTAGAATTCTAAGGTGCTATCGAATTTTTTATTTGTTATCAGGCTTAGGATGAACACCGCTGTTCTTCGTGCGTCGGTACAATTGAGCTAATCAACTGTGACCTAACTAACTGCATTACCAAAGTAGGTATTGGAGTCTTGTTCAACTCCAGGATACACCACCGTACATTTTGAAATGTTTAATTTCATAATTATATTGTTATTTTTTTTGTATCTTTATTTGAACCGCAAATTATAAACTCTCCGAAATTGATTAATATTCAAAAGTCAAAAGATATGTACAGCTTTGAATAATGCGCTTTTACGCTACTACGAGTACATTTAATTCTTCTTTTCGGGAAGTGGCTCGTAATATATGTAAATTTCCCCACAACCAGAAAGTTTGTTTGAATAAAATGTTGACGTTTAAGATTAAGGAACTTCTATGGCAGGGAAGTTAACCTTACGAATACATTCTATGCCTTGATCAAGAGGTTCTGCATTAATCTGCATTTCCTTTTTAGCGTGATGAATATAATTACAAGAGCGAAATTGTATTTTTGTTATACTCTATTCAAAACTAATTAAATGTCAAGTTTTTCAAAAAGAAAATAATAATCGACTAAAAGTACAACAAATTGATGAATCTGATGAAGGGTTGCCATTGCCATCCGTGGAACTTGCGAAATTCAAGCCTTAAAGTTGTTGTTGTAATATTTAAATCCTACTTATTATTTGGAAAATAATTTTATTCAAATAAAAATTTAATTTTTTGTCTCCAATCAGAGTAAAAACCATACAAACTCATAACCTAGTTGTTATTGTGTATATTTTGTTTTCACTTATAAAATGTCATTGTTGCCCCACGGCAACATACAACATTGCAACAGAAACCAGAACATGATGTAGTATTTCAATTTCAAAGTGAATAAAAAAAAATATATTTCTTCCAAACAAATTAATAGGTTGTCAAAAAAAGTATAATATATAACAAATAACTGGCTTTTCAAAAATTATTTTTAAATTTTTCCAATAAATTTTAGTTGAGTGTGCCAAAATAGTAATAAATTATTTAAAGAGAAATATATTGAACAAAAACTATTTTGTCAGAATAGTTTATAAATATATAAGTATTCTTGAAAAATATAGCTAAACTACATTAAAATAAAAGAAGGCAATTTTAAATTTAATGATGTTTCGGGCATATTTTCAAATGACATAACATAATATCGAGAAATTGTGTTAACAAAATGGAATAAATTAAATAGAATATAAAATTAAAAAAAACATTAACCGGGCCTAGCAAAGCATCAGTTCGAGTGATTGACCACTAAACCCGTCTTCTCTGCTTCCGTCGCAATACTCAAAAACGCTCTACTGACATCACGCTTTGATCATCCAATTATGTCAATAAAATCTGCGTATTCGAGTTATTGAATGGTACTTTGGAAGATAGTGCCAAAGTTGAATTTTGCACAATTCTTTTCAAAACGATGTTGAAGAAGCCGAATGACATTGCTTTGCGTTGTCTAAAACCTTTTTTGACATCAAATCTCTCTTTTCTTATGTATTGGAAAAAACTATGTTGAGATTCTATTCATCGGGCATGCTTTCTTCCGACCATATTTTGCATCGGATGCTGCTTTGAATAGTTCTGCAGCGATGCCGTCAGCTCCAGCAGCTTTGCCTTCAGTTTAGAAATAGCCATCTTCACTTCGTCGAGGTGGGGTTGGCGGAATTGTTGATCTGCGTCGCCTAGGTTGAGTGGTTCTATCTCTCTTATAATTATCATCAACGTTATATAATTTGGAGAAGTGGTCTTACCGTATTCTTTATATAGACTGCGGTTCTACTACGATGTTTCCCTGATCGTTCTTAAAATTTACAAACCTCATCCCTCTATCTCCTCGATTGCGTGCTTCTCACGCTCCCTTTTTTCCATCTAAGAAGCCGGTTCCTAGTCAAACCAGGGGTTTCGCTTTGGTGGCCGTGTAACATCTCTGATTGCTGCAAGGCAATGTTGCCACTGGTTTTCAATGCTTAATGTAGGCAACATAGGACTTGTTAAGAGGTTATTATAGACTCGAACGGAAAAAGACATGGCAATCTCTTGCGATTTTAGTTGTCTAATGTCGAACTTTCTGACAGTATCTTCTTGTTTTGGCTTGGATCGGAATATCTGTAGCCGTACCTTTGCAACAACGAGGTAATGGCCCGAGGCAATGTTGGTCTCTCGGAATGTTCCGGGGGACCAATCTGTATCTGGTTGACAGTTAATTTTTGAGGAGATTTCCATGTCCTAGTATCAAGATGTTTGAACTGCGTACTAGCTACCAGAACGTCTCGCCCCCGCAGTGAAATCGCTCATCTTGAATCCGTTGTCGGAGGTGGTGTCGTGCAGGCTGTATCTTGCACTGTGGCACCAAAGATCTGAGACAAATTTAATGTCATAGTCGGGGCACTGCTCATATGTCTTGTTCAAGAGCTCGAAGAATATGTCTTCGGTGTTCCCATCTTTCTCCTCTGTTGGGGCAAGCGCGCATATTAGGTTTATGTTGGTGAATTTAACCTTTTAACTTTTGAAACAAGATTTTTTGCCTGGGTCTAGTTCCAACAACAAACCGACACCCAAACATATGTAAGACAATGTGTTTTTATTGCAAATGTAATACAATAAATTAAAACTAAATTTTGAACTCGTCACGGTTGACTAAGGAATCCAGTTTTTCTGAACTTATTATTATTATATTAATGCTGTAAGGAAAATTAACAAAACACTTGGTTTCGTTGAAAGATTTTCCCAAGAGTTATTCATATGGTATTAAAATTCTTTATGTTTCTTTTGTTAGACCAATTCTTGTGTACGCTTGCGTTCTATAGGCGCCATACTATTTCGTTCATGTTGATAGAAAAGAACGTACAATAGGTAAATTTTCAAGATTTTGTATTCGTTCTTTTTCCTGGCGTAATAGACTTTTTTAAACATCATTTAGGCTAGCTTAAGAAAAAATGTACGCCTTAGAACTATTTTTTAAACAAATCAGACGGTAGTGCCTTTAATCTGCTTAATCAATTAATCAGTAAATTCAAAAAATAAGCTTATTGACTCTACAAATGATAGTTTTTAATCTACAAGCTTTAAATTTACTTTTTGCTATAAGAAGTTGATATAATGTTAGTTTTAAGTTAATATGGTTAACTTAACGTAATTAATATATAAAGAAAAAGATCGATCATGGGTAAATTCTTCATTTTTTTAAAATCTTCGTATCATCAGCACAACTAACTTGAACACAAATATGAAGTTACTTTGTTGATGCACTGAATAAACAGAAAGGGGGTAAAATGGATTAACTGAGGAACACCAAATTAATCAACAAAATGTTCTGAAAGGCAATTCTTAAGTTGTACTTGGTAAGCTAAGAAAAAGGGTGGATAATCAAGTGATTTCAGTTTCAATAAATGAATTCCGTGGCTAAGTTGGACAAAAGCTTTAAGAGAGTCAGTGTATATGTAGGTAACTTCATATAACCTTGTTCTAAAGCGTCTCAGCATTTAATTGAGAATTTAGTAAGATTTGTTGAAGTAGGTCTTTTTTCCACGAACCCGTGATACTGTTCGGATACTGTTCTCATAAGGAATTTGTTCAAAAAGTTTAGGACTGCAAACAAGTTTTGAATGGTCCTGTAGTTTTTGTTATTTTCGCCTTTCCGGCTTATTTAAATATTGTTGTAAGAAATGACTTCTCCACATAGAGATCGGGTCGAAATTCTGGCTTCAAAATTCTGCTTTTCAGAATTCTGCTTTTTTAACGAAAATTCTGCTTTTTTTTGTCTGATTTACAAAATTCTGCTTTTCAAAATTCTGGAAATTTATATTAAAAAAAATTCTGCTAACTCTGCTCTTTTTTTAATAGTATATTTATTAACGGAAAAGTCAATTTAACATGGTTTTTGTAACAATTTTAACAAAAAAAAATCAAAATTTCGTCTTTTAATAATTATAAACAATAACTGAAAATAGAGCAAAAATAACAACAACAAAAACAAAATGTAAACAAAAAATAATGCCAACAATTAAAAAACGGAAAGCAAATTACGTTAAAGTGGAGAGATTAATATTAGCAATACGCTTTAGATAACCTACATGGCTGAGACCTGTTCTGTTTTTAATTATTCTCTTTATTTGTTTGTTTTTCAATATAATTTTCCTCTTCCTTTTTATTCTTTCCCCATTTTTTGCACGCTCAGCTTCAGTTTTAGCAGTGATAAGCTCTTTTTTCAAATCGCTTATGTAAGCGAGAGGATAATTTTACAAAATTCTAGAACTAATAAAAATAAGGTTTGGAAAACGTTAAAAAGCGCCCGCTTTTTTTTGTAAAACAGAATTTTGAAAACAGAATTCTGAAAAGCAGAATTTTGACAAAAGAATTTTGACCCCGGCAGAATTTTGACCCCAACCCCTCCACATACCGTGAAATTTTCCTGTTTGGAGTGAAAGTTTGAGTATGAAAATTTTATGGGGGGGATAGCATCGGCACCGGTCATAACCAGTCATCGTTTAACCCGGAAAGAACATCAAAAACCGCACTTTGTAGCTATCGACCTGTTCTGCAGCAGCTTAGAAGTTATAGCAAGATTTCGAAATCTAAAAAGCTTTGACATACTGGAGTAGGATCTGTTTGCTTTGAGTAACCGCTCGGCTATTTCTTCTTCTATTATGTTATCGGCTGCTACTATTGCCCCTTGTACAATACGATGTTGTGTACGTAAGCCAGTATCTGGCTGGACCTGGTGAAGATGGTCCCTCCTGTTGACGTGCCAGAGCCACGGATTTCTTTCTCCAACGCCAGGTTAAAGATAAGGCAGGACAAACCATACCCTTGTCGGAGTCCATTGTAAATGTTGATTGGTCTGGATAGCAATTAGGCTATTTTAACTTGGGTTTTTATATTGCGCTTGGTTAAACTGCATAGTTTTGTCAAATTATTTGGGATGTCTAGTTCTCTCATGGCTCTGCATAGCGTGAGTAGGTGGTATGCATACATATTAAATGTATTATATATAAGCACAGTGTGGGCATTTGAAGAGGGAGAGAGGGTAAGAAAGGAGATGTCAGTGCACATTGGTTTAGAATTTCTGAATATCCCAATCACACGGAGAGACAGAATCTGGTAAGGAATTCCACATTCACGTAGTGTGGCTTGAAAATGAATCTCTATACTTGACAGTACGACCAAAGTTAATTCATGTTCCCATACGTGCACGTTGAAACAACTCGTCTGATATGCCATCGGTTTGTTTAGTTTGAGTTTTTACAGCCTTCTGGAACTCTTCTTTATTTAGTGGTGATAGCATATTTGCTTCTTCTTGAAGTGGTGTAGCCTCCAATTCTTCAGTGAGCTGACCGTTTAGCACTTAATTCATCAACTCCTATAAGCAAATAACTCGGTTACAAATATTGACAGTTTCTTTCTAACTTGAAATTGAAAATACTGAATAAATAAAATAAAATGAAATAAAATAAAATAGTTAACTTAATAAATGAATCGCAAAAAGTCTAACTATCCACAAAATAAATCCATTTCATTTTGAATAACCTAATTGCTGCATTTCCAACCGTGTTTCATTAAATTAATTGTTAAAATAAGCAGATAAAAAAAAAATCTCTCATTTACAGGACATTAGCAATTCATTAATAAGCTATTTCATTAGCAGTCTAAATAACATTTAGCCATGAATTGTCTGGATTAATTGTCAAAAATCCGTATCCAATTTGTTTTGATTCTCTACATAACTGCTATTCAGCTATTCTAGCTGTTTTTTCACAAAGTAAGAAAAAAGAACAAATATTGTTTCTGACATTCCAACATGTCCGACTCAATTGTCCGAAGCTGTATAAGTTGACATATACAAAACCGACAGAAGTGAATTGTATAACTCTGGTGCTAATTAATGTTCGTATCCTGACATAAGTCTAACCACACAATGATTTGATGTCCACTTGGACAAACAAAATGAAAGCAAAAGGAAGTCGTGATGGAAGGAAACATTTATTCTTGTTCTTGATGTTGCTTTTGTGATTTTTTTGTTGTAGTCTTGATAAGGACGTGATTGTGATTCTTTTTGGATTTTTTTTTGTGTCCTCCAATAAGAAAAAAAGGATATCACAAGGAAATAAAATATCACCAGCAAACATCCTATATACCTTCCTTTTTCTATTCTGATGTAGTGTATAACCAAACCAAACTAAATGGAGAAGTTCAAGTCATTAACAAAGCATTAAGGAAAAAATTTTGGCATCGTTTTGTGATTTTGTCATTTTTATTTTTTTTTTCGTTCTAGGTCTTTCCTTATTTGAGGTCCTGGTACTGGCCCTGCCTTGTCATGATATAACCTTATATTTAATGAGCTAGATACGAGTCAATGTAAGTATTGGTATACTCGTAGTCAGTAGGAGGAAGTGAGATTTTGTTTCTTCTTTTTATTTTTATTCATCTTGACTTGGCTGTTTGTTCCGGAAATTAAGTTGTCAGATGGACACTGTTGTGTCAGTTTAGGCTCAGTTTATTTTATTTGAGTTTTGTATTTTTTTTGTACAAAGTATTCTTGAAATAATCTATTTTAGATTATGTAGGTTCTGAGAACCAGGAGGATTCGATTTGGTCGATTTTTTTTTGTTAATGACTTGAACAGTTCTTATGCTTTTGAATTAAGAAGAACTGAGGGAGAATATATACATTTAAAATTTAAGCCTCATTGAATGAAAATTTAATTTTGGAAATTATGTTGGTGTAAAATGTACTTCAAAGATGATTTATCTAATTTGATCAAATTCAGTTTCAAATTTGTCCTTAATAAATCACCAATAATTTCAATTTCTTTCTTTTGCGCATCCCACACACTTATTTTATCAAAAGACGAATAAATACCTATAAGTACCTAACGTTTATAAATGGAGTTGTGGAGGACGCAGAATACGCCCATCCGCGCATATTCATAAATCCGCATAAAATATGAAATAGTATCCATAATAATCGACATAAAAGGAATGGAGGAAATCTTATTGAAGCGGGTAATAAAATGTGATTCTGAAAGCAATTTACGTGGAATAAATGTGCAAAGACAGCAATTTATTCCTTTTTATAAATATTCTTGCTTTTTTTTCTTTGTTTTCTTTGGGCTTTAGATAAGCTGAATTATTGTTGAAGGCATAAGGGCTTTAGATATGTAGTGGCTTAAATGTGATTTTTTGATTTATTTCTCTACAATTTGTATACTTCAGTGATTTCTTTTGTTTCTGATATGAACTGGTTAATCGAATCTGTGTTTTTGTTTGTTTTTGTAATAATTTTATACCTTCACATTTTGGAAAACATGATTTTGTACATATTTTTTTAATTTTAAAAGATAAATACAATTTATTGTTTGTTTTCTTTACAGATGATTAAAGTATTCAAATATCAATTTTGATATTTTGAAGTTTTCCACCAAAATCAGTTTCGGGTTCATCATTTTGAATACATTAATGGAAAACATAAAAGAGGGTAAGTGAAAATTAGTGACAATATTAGAATTTAATTTCAAAGGATTTAAATTTTCCACAATGAAAAAAAAATTAAAGCTGAAGACAATTTTTTGAACATGAATTGAATGTTCTTTCTTAATACTTTTACACCCAAAGTTATCAAAAATAAAAAATGTTTTATTTGTATGGAATTTTTCGTTGCTTTTGGTTAAATTAAAAAAAAGTATTTTCACAAATTTTTATTAAGTACAATGGGATTATGCAAATTACATTAGTTTGTAATTATATGAAAATTCTTAAAACAATTTTTCTGAAAACATAATGTAACGCATTTGACAACGCCATTTTTATCTTGAATAACACTGACAACATCTGAATTGATTTGGTAGTTTTTTTTCGAAAATGTCTCCCTAGGCTCTTCGCAATGCTTCGTTTAACAGTGCGTCTATTTGTCACTGTTTCACGGTCTGAAATCTGAAGTAAGAGAGTCTTACAGCTCTCGTGAACTCAAGGAGATCACTCTTGTTGTTTCGTACAAGCTTGTGGAGCTTCCATACGTTGGAAGTTGTTGATGGAATCGTGGACGTAAAAAGGTTCCGTCACCACTTCTTCCCTCTCACTTAAATTGAATAAGTATTGGTGAACTGGTGATGAAGGCCATCACCGTCATTTTCATATTATTATGTGATTTTTTAAAAGCTTTAGGAAAGTTTAAAAAAAACACATACGATTCAGAAAAATGCACGCAATCTTTATTTTAATCGATAGTATGGTCCATATAATTTAAAGTTTGAAGATTACTTCATTCAAATATTGACGTTGACTGCGCCTCAAATAGTCCATTCGCTCAGTCCAATTTTGGCATGCTCTTTCCAACATTTCAGCCGGTATCACACTAATAAATGCTTCAATGTTGTCTTCCAAACAGACAAAAAAAAGTTGGATATCATCTCAAGGTAGCGCTCACCATTCACAGTTCCGTTACGATTTGCATCATCTTTAAAGAAGTAGGGTCGAATGATGCCACTAGCCCATAAACCTGTAAACTGCACCAAACTGTGACTTCTTCTGAATGCATTGGTAGCTCTTGTAATGCAAAACAGTGGATCTTCGGCCAACTTTCCAAGAGCACATTCACCAAAAATTGAGCGTTTGTAAGACGATTAATGGTTAAATTATCGACTAAACTTACGATGTTTGACAGTGAAATTAAACACGAAACGTGCGTCAGCTGTTTAAACCAGTGTTGACAAAAAGATAGTAGCTAAAAAATCACCCTTTAGTATTTGTAGAGTAGCGGTAGAGGAATATTTATCTTGCTGTTCCCTGTTCCACACTTGACATTTGATCGTTTTTTTTGGGCATTGTTACGATAATGTTGACCTTCTTTTTGACAAAAAATATTTTTTGTCGCAACAAAGTAGTGCTAAAAATTCATCTATTCTGGTTTTGAAATTATTGGTTCTTAGGAAGAGGGAACTTGTTCAATTGATTCTCTCGAGCTGTTCCAGTTGCTCTTAAGTTGAGTTCATAGCATGGAAAAAAGATCTCAAAATATAGAGCATGATTACTTACTTACTTTACCACTTACTTAGGTCCTCAGACCTGTTAAGTCCCTTGGGAACTACTTAAAGGGTATAAAGCCTCTACTACGCCTTCGCGTCATCGTGTACGGTTTCCGGAGATGTGTTTGAGCTCCCTTCAACTCTTGCCTAGTGACGCTGATTCCCCCTCGACTGTTCTGCGCCATGTACTTCTCGGTCCTCCAGCTCTTCTTCCTTCTTGAGTGAGCGGATTCCACTGCATTGCCTGGCCTGCAATGCAGTCGTTACCTTTCCGAAGCGTATGTCCAATCCATTGCCACTAACGTCTTCGTATTATAGATTGTTCCTGACCTGTCCTTCTATGAAAGACCTCAATTGATATACGGTTTGGCCAGAAAATCCTAAGGATGTTACCACCTTTCCACGAAGCTTTGCAGTTTTCTTTTTATGGCTAAAGTAACCTTCCAAGTGCTGCAACCATAAAGAAGAACGGATTCGACATTTGTGCAAAACAGTCGTAGCTTTTTTCTTAAGCTGATAGAGTTATTCCTCCAAATTTTTGACAGCAAAATGAACGCCGCTTTTGCTTTGCCGATGCCCCAGATGATGTCTCGTTCGGTTCCGCCTTCGATTGAAACGATACTCCCTTCTTCTGGGATGCTTGTCCTACGTAAAGCTAGCCAGATGTACTTCCTGTTGATGTAAGATCTCCTGTTCTTAGGAGCTTGACGATAATTCTCTTCTTTTACTTCTTTGGCCAGGTGTTGCTTCGCGCTGTTTGCACCGGTCAGCTCTTTCTGTTAAGAGTCCTGCTGTCGAACCTGCTTGAAGCATATTCTACTTCTTACACCAATACAATGATGTAATTACGCTTGTCGTGTCGCACACTGCGGTGAACCTCTCTCTTTTTCATGCGGTTCAAGAACTTCAGCTCGTTTCTTTCTTCCTCTTGTGTAGCAGTTATTCGAGCCCTTAACCGCTTGCGTTCGTTGAACCTTGCCTAAGAATCTTCTGAAAGCCAAGAGTTGTTGTTTCCTTTTTTCCGACCGACTATTCTTTCAGCACCTGAAATGAAAAATTTGCTCACAGCATTCCAATAGTGTTTGATTGCGCCATGTACTGTGCTGCTGGTTGTTCTCATTTTGTGAGACAGGTGGTCCCTTAATTTTTGACAGATCGTGGAATCCCTTAGTCTGGCTGTGTTGAATTTGGGGGCTCCTGTTGTTCCGCTGGATCTTCGAACTGTAACTGTACGCAATCTTAGGGTAGGCACCATTAACTTGGGGACACAGGCAAGTCCCATATCGGCGCCTCTTCTGTTTCGTACAGCTAAGAAACTCCTTCTAAAGCATCGACTAATCGCGAAGTGGTCAATTTGGTTGGAAGACGCTTGCCTGTCCGTGGACACCCAGCTTATTTAATGACAGAGTTTGTGTTCAAACATAGTGCCACCAATCACAAAGCTATTGGTGTTGCAGAAGTCAATGAACCTCTAACCATTATCATTGCAATTTCCGACTCCATGAATACCCATCACATGCACGTTGTTGTTTTGTTGCTGCCAACCTTAGGATTGAGGTCTGCCATAACCAAAATAATATCTCGGCGGGAATGTTGTTGTAGGCGGATTCTTTCTCTTCATCAAATGCGAGCTCCGTCGGTGCATACACCGTATAATGGTGACGGGTCGTACTCTACTCTGAAACCTAGAGTTGATAAGCCGTTTCCCAAGGGGCGAAATACGGCTTTTGGTTGCTGTTTTCAGCTTCTGAGCGTTTCCTGGGGCATGACCAGTGTAGAGCAGTACAGTGTTACGTGTCGGTGACTTGTATCTGCCCGATCCCAACCATCGCACTTCACTTAACCCTAAGATATCTATACTGTACCGCATAAATTCTCTCTCTAATTGTAGGAATTTGGCATTGTGCGGACCTTCACTTCCTGCGTCCAGAAACATTCTCACATTCTAGAAACCAATCTTTGTACAGGTACAATAGCCAAAACTCGTGAACGAGTTATCATTTATTATCCAAAGCGTAATTTCGGTTTCCGTAGCGGGATGGAGTTCAGTAACGAAGAGTGCTAATCTCCGTAACCTATCCTCAAAAGCCAGGAAACTTCGCCTTTCAATTTTTACTAGCTTATGTACCTATATATAGGGACACAGAAATTATTGCCCGGGGGCCACCACGAGGAGGTAAAGCAAGAACTTCGACATTTCAAGAAAGTTGTCTTAACCAAGTTTTAGGCAATCATCAACTACCCGATCTGCCATGCCGCAGGCACTTAACCAGACAATATTCTTTAGAAAGACAAGAACCGTTCTTTGCTACAAAGCATACAATTTTTGAATCCGAATATCACTGCTTTTCCTTTTTTCAATTGTTTTGTGGAGTGGCGACCAAAATATTTCAGCATTGATTCATGGATAAATTAATGCTCTTCTCATGCATGTATCCCTAATTTTGAAATTTGTTGCACAACAGTTTACGGGAAAAAAATTTGCCATTTTATCATTCAAATAAAAGTTCTTATTATAAGCAAAGCTTGTTTTATTTCTTGAAATCTGTTCTATTAACTTAGTGGTCTGAAAGCTATCTTTCAAACTTCTGTCAAAATAGCTTACATTTATTCAGAGTTTCATATTTCATAAAACCGATAAAATGATACAATTGTTTAATCAAAATGAATGTTTGGTTCGAGCAAAGTTCCACGTACTTTGTGCATTTTACACTGACGAAATTCAAGATTTAAGAAAAACATCGTCATGGGTTTTCCATGAATAACGCTCAGAAAAGTATCAGTCAAGTAATTTCTTTCAAAACTTTTGGCCATTTTATATTTCTAAGAGTTCAGAGACTTCCGTTTTCTTAGAAATCAGAGCAAAATTTCTCATAAAAATTATTCACTTTTGCTATCAGAAATAGACAAACAGTATTTGATGATTTGATTTCTCCAGAATTCTAAGTCGAAAAATTGAAAAATCAAAAAAGGGTGAAAAGAAAAATTTGATTAAAAGTTGAAAATGAAAATTAAACATAATATATTATTTTTTTGTAAATCAAACTAAAGTACAAAGGATAGCATCAAGCTCTTTTTTATAAGGAAGGAAAATTAGTGCATTAATTTTATCCGTTTTGAATGCTGTACACGGTCCAATGTCCGTAAGTTGCCGCCATTGAAATGAAGAACACTATCAGCCTGTTTTAAATATATTTTCTGTCACGAGTTTGAAAACAGATACTGAGATTAGCTTGTGTGTTGCCAAGTTGGCTCATGCCACATTAAAAATATCTGAACTAGCCATTCCATTCCATTTAGAAAGCATGGACATCTTACATATAGAAAAGGTTCGAACTGACCACCAATATCTTGTTATTTAACCCCGTTAGACTTTTTTTCTTGTAGGAATTTCTGAAACCACATCAGGATAATGCGAAAAAGCCAGGACTTCAACTGCTCCGAAAGCTAACAAAACCAAAGCCATCAGTCAATTTCAGGCTAATTTATGCACTAAGGTCACTTCACCAACGAAGAAAAAATGCCTTTTAAATAAAAAGGTTTTTGTAAATTTGAGACCAATTAGTATAACTAGAGAATCGATGCTCGTTAAACAAACTGAAAGTACTTAACGGCTTCACATTTTATTTATATTGGAACTTGCTTCCTTATTTTATGTGTTTAAAATATTTAAACAGGTTCAAGTCAAGATTTTTTTCACAGTAACAAAATACAAAATAATCACCTTAAAGCCATTAAGAAAAGGATACTGTAGGGGTGTTTACACCTTTTCCATAAAGTTACAAAAGCGTTCTTCTCCTTCTTAGAAAACAAAGTGTAGATATAGGAAGGTCTCGTTAGGTTAGTATATTTCTATATATTTACAAAGATTAAAAGAGTTATGGTGACAAAAGCCCTCAAAAGACCCAACAAACAATTTATTTTAACAGACACAATAAAAGTGACAGAAAAGTAAAGTAAAACCAAAAAAATAAAAAAACTTTTTCTCCCTAAACTGTAAATATTATTTCATTCCCAATGACCTAACAATACAAAACACCTTACACCCACCATATCAAAAAATAAAACAAGACAACAATAACAAAATATACAAAACAGTTATAGGACCAGAAGAAAATCAGTAGCATATAAAACGAACCTACTCCATTAGCCCCTAGGAACTAGGACATCAGGACGAACGACGAAATATGTATCAAAAAAAGAAGAGAAATAAAAAATATAAGTGAGATTCATGTTTAGGGATTTATACAAATATACGCGACAGAGAGAGAGAAAAAGACAGACAGAAAAAATAAAGGAAACTATTCCATTGGAAAATAAATCCATTCGATGAATGTCCTTAAGGCTAAAACAGCACTACCAGAGCACCACTTTATTTAAATGTGTATTCTTTTTGTTAGTGGCACTTTTCCCCGGATGGTATTACAAGGTGACTACATCCTATTGCTCCCAAATGGCCCTCCCAAACAGACCTAAGGAAACACGAAAACACAAGAAACATAACAACAACAACGAGAACCAGCTATACTAAAATAAGGACGACGACTTATAGCTAAATCTTTTTCAACCCTTTTCTTTTTTTTTTCTTTTGGAGTGAGTGAGTCACAGAGGGCATAGAATTTGTGTTCTCCTTCCTTAAATTTTCGCCAAAGAAAATCCTTGGTAAATGTCCCTCATCAAGGACACAACAAAAACAACAACAACAAGAAAAGAGGACAGTTTTTTTTCTTTTATTTTTGGGAGCTCATGCGAATTTAATGAATTCAAAGGATCAGCTGGTCCTTGTGACTTTTATTACAAAATTATGTGAACCAAAGGGATGACCGGTCTGTGAATGAAAAAGGTGAAATTGAATTGACTTTTTTAACACTTTTAATAGCAGTTTTTATCATCAATTGTTACAAATCGTGTGGAAGGAAGTGGGTCTATAGGTAGTATGATGGTCTTAAAGGTTGACATTATTTTGGTGATAAGATATATACTCTTGAAAGCATTTTTGTTTTTTTAAAGCAAACACGAAAAAAAGATTCAAAATTTAAACTGATTAATATTTAAATAAAAAAGTAAGGGAGAACTATTTTGGACTTTATATTTCACTTTTTTTTAAGTTTAAGGAAACCAAGTTGAAATACGGACTATTTTTAAAATTTTACATTATTTTACTTCATTTTACGGCACCATATAAATTATGTAGTTTTTGTTATCAAACATTTTTTATAATATGTCTCAATATAATTCAACAACTTTTTAACCTTTGTTTTTAATTTTTAAAAATAAGAAGCAACGAATATTCTTAAAAAACCGTTTTCTCTTAAATTCCTTTTGTGTACCAACAATAAGAAAAATTGTTAAAATAAAATAAAACTTGAAACCAAACTTTTATGAAACTTCATTTTGTTTCATCTGACAGAACAAAATATAGAAAAATAAACTGCTTACAAGAAAAAAGGAGTTTGAGTGCATATCTTATGTACCCCTCTATACTTTACCACCGAAAGAGTTCAAGAATGAAAAAAACGCCTTAGACAAAAAAGAAATAAAACCACAATGTCAACATTATCACCACCACCAAAACTGTTCACTCTCTTTCCCTTCTTATCCTGACTTCCAAAAACTTTTCTCCTTAACTTAGGAGTTAAAAAAAATAACCTGATTTCCTGATTCACGACAAAACTTAATCCATCCTAAGGTAAAGGGCTAGAGTTATAAGTTTTATATACCTTAGTTAGTGTTCCTTTGCAGATGGCCCGATTCATGTGCTTTTTGAACTTCTTTCGGTGGTGTTGGGAGACGGCATCATTTTCATATTATGTTCCGTCGACTTTATAAAAAAAACTTAAGCAGATTTGTGTTCTTTGTTTCTATTTTTAAAAATCATTTCTTTGTTAACATCATTTTTTTTTTAACTTTTAAAATTTTTGTTAGCTTTAAAATTAAAAAAAAAATGTGAACAAGGACTTTTTGACGAATTTTATACATGAAGTTTTTTTCAATGCAAAACTTAAACAGTTGTATTTAGGATACATTGTCAAGCTTTTAACTACTTTTTATTTCATGACATAAGATTATTCTACTTCTGCAACAAGTTACAAAAAAAAAACTATCTGAAACACATAGAAGTTCATATCTCAAGATATCCAAATAAAAAAAAAAACAAATTTTGTATTTTTTTACAAGAAAAAAGATTTTCTCAAAATTGTATGAGTTGATTCTTCGTAATATCAAATTATAATTAGTGCTCGATCTGAAAATATTTTTTTTTTGATTTATCAATAAATATTCAGTTTTTTCTTATTTAACCAAAAAGAGTGTTTCACTTTTTTTTATCTGTAATTAAAAACAAAATCAACCTATACAATTTCCATTAAAGTTATTTCTGCACATCTTAACGCTATAATAACTCTTTAAAGGCCTTGAAACGTTGAGGTAAAGAGGTGTTCTTCAATGCCGACAAAATCACTTTGTAAGGTTTTAAATCTTTCCTACTCTACATGTCTCTTTCTGAGCGAATGGAAAACAGCATTTGTCCATCCTTTTCGTTAAAACGCCATACTCTCGCCCCCTTCAACTATCGTCCAATATCACTTATGTACGTCCCTTCTTTCCAAGGTCATGTAAACGCTGATTAATTATCAGCTTGCGAAACATCTCGAAGTACGGAAGCTTGTGAATAACTGACAGTACGTCTTTCGTAGCAATTAGTCCACTGGTGATCGTACAGTTTATCTCTGGAGAAAGTAAGATTATTGCACTTTATATTTCAAAGGCATTTAATAGAGTTTTGCTCAAAACTATCTTATCAAAAATGCGTGCTTTTGGTCTTGATAAATCTCTTCTTATAATGCTGGTGTCACTCAGGGCTCTGTTTTGTTTCAGACTCTCTTTTTCATATTCATAAACCATCTCTTGTCTACCACTTCTAATTCATTAAATTGTTTCGTTCATAACAGTATATTTAGCTTTTTATATTTGTTTCTAGATTTACATCATTGTTCTTCGGCTATGAAACTTTAACGACAGCGTATGATAAGCTCATCAAATTCTGATCTCGACAGCATTGTGCAATGGGGAATAACGAACCGTGTAGAATAATGCTTCAAAAACTCGATGTTGTTTCCTTTCGTTAAAGCAGCCCCCGATGACGCTATCCAAGAGCGTCACTTGCATTGTGTGTTTTACAGATCACCTCTATGAAATATTCGATATCGCCAAAACAATTCTAGGTGCTTAGGATTCCTCCGACCGAACGTTGCAAGACATTTTTCACCCTTTTTGATCTAGCTGTGATTTACAGAGCCTTCATTCATCCAAAACTTAAATATAATTCACACATTTGGGCAGGTGACCCTAGAACAAGTTTAAGCTTTAAAAATGATAGGTGGTAGAACGTTAATCGAAACATTTACATCTCTCGATATTCTTAAACCTTCCTTATTTTCCTAACACTCTCATTGTCTTTAAACTTAAACATGTTAAGGGAAGTAATAATTTTATCTGCAGATATTTTTTAGTAATTTAATTCTATTCACGGTTTGTCTTTCAAAAACATTTTCTGCATTATTAGAATTTCGAAATTCGATTGTGGTCTTTTCAGCTTTACAGACCTTTTAAACTAATCGTTCAGATTTAAATTTCTGAATGAATTTTATTTTATAATTTGTACAACCAAAATTTACATAATTGCCATTAATGTATGACATTTATTTAACCTTTAAATAATAATTAAAATTTCGTTAAATACAATTCATTTTATTCTTTTTTTATTGTTAAAGGTTGGTTATATTTTGTTTTTAGTTATAATTGTACGCTATCATGTTAGTTTTGCACATTATTTTAATAAGATTGTTAAGATAAAACCTTGGATAAGATATCTCCAATTTTGTATTTTATTCTTAAGAAAAGAGAGTGCATTACAAACAAAACTTTAAGGATCTAAATAAACTGGAGAAATCTACTTTTTGAAGTAAAATTGCTTTGGATGCTCCATAATTGCGTAAAACACAAATTTCAAACATATAAATGAATTTCAAAAAACAAACATTTTTCTATCTAAAAGAAAGAAAATTCTTTATATTAAGTTCTGTTTTATTTTTATAGGAAAACAAGTTGATATTTTATGCAAGTTTTGTTCATTTGCAAATTGGAAGAGTATAACTGGAACTTTTTGTGATAAGTATTTAGTAGATGCGAACAAATTTATGGGCTAGAGATTCAAATATATCACTAATTTATTCGAATGCCTTCTTGGCAGATAAAAAAATAAAACATTTTATGGATGATGTACAATACACCACAATTACAGAATTCGGCGAATAAGCTAAAGTGACAGTTTTAATTATTTTCCAAAATTTTGCAATTACTAATACCGATTGCACTTCTCCGCTACCCTTACTCAATCATACCTACCATAAGATTGCGTACAGCTACAGTTCGAAGATCCAAGGGAATAACACGAGCCCCTAAATTCAACATTACTAGACTAAAAAATCCCACTACCCGGAGACCTCCTGTCTCACGAATGAGAACAATCAGCATGACAGTACATGACGACATCGAACACTATTGGAATGCTGTTTTTCATCTCAGGTGCAGACCGAACAGTCGGTCGGAAAGAAGGAGGCAACAACACCTGGCTTTAAGAAGAATCTTGGGCAAGGATTAACTAACATTTAGGAGCTCGAATAAATGCTGCACAAGAGGAATAAAGAAATGAGGTAGAATCCTCGTACCGCATGAAATAGAAAAAGGTTTAGCTCAGTGTGCGCCGTGACAAGCGTAACTACATCGATGCATTGGCGTATAAAGCAGAGGACGCTGCAAACAGGTGCAACACTCGATGCCGAACAAGTAGGAATCTTGTCTGGATCCTCCTGTACTGATCATATCGACACAATGAGAATCATTACTATCGAGCACCACTAGACCTCCTGTTCATCGAATTCGAGAAGGATTTGAATAGCGTCAACAGGAAGTACATACATCTGGTTAGCTATGTGGAGAAGAGGCATTCCAGAAAAACTAATTGCTATTGTAAAAGCAACATATGATGGATCAAAGTGTCACGTTCTACACGATGGTAGATTTTCAGATGATTATGAAATTTGTAGCGAAGTCAGGCAGGGCTGTATTCTGTCGCCAATACTGTTTTTTGCTGGTGATAAGCAATGTACTGCGCGCAGTTTTGTCAGGTAGTGGAGGGATCAAATGCACTTTGACATCCTATTTAAAGCACTTGTATTACGCTTACGATGTTTGCGTAGGATCATGGATCTCCGACAAATGACAACAACAGAGAAGCAAAAATCGTTAATTCTTTAAAAACAAATATGATCAGCCTCGGAACCCGACCATCCTCTCAAATAAATATTTCTTCACAACCGGTGGAGCAAGTGGAGAGCTTTTAATATCTTGGAAGAATTGTCTCAATAAAGACGGAACTGAACAAGACGTCATCTGCCGCATCGACAAAGCAAAAGCAGCGTTTGGTATGTTTCCGAATATTTGGAGGAATAACTCTATATGCTTAAGAACGAAGCTAAGACTGTTTCGCACAAATGTCGTTTGTAGTTCTTTATGGGTGCTGTACCTGGAAGGTAATATGTGGGTAACATGATTTGCACCACCGACATTTTGTTTGTCTTATCTGATATTGAAATTGCATTTTTGCACTTCATACAATTTTCATAATCTTTCATTTCCTCTAATTTCGAGATCAATCTTAAGTAAATTTGTATTTATTAGAATTATTTACTTTCGATTCATTGAAAGTTTTCTTAATGGCCAGAATTGTGGTGCAGTAATTATTGTTCCTATTAAACAATGGAACACAAGAACATCTACATACAGAGTTTCAAAGATATCGTAGATGCTTGGGGGTATCTTACGTAGCTCTAATTTAGTTTTTTTAGCAGATGGGTCTTTAGAATTAAAAAAGAATTTATGGGATCTATCTTTTGTTTATCTATAAATTTATTTAAAAGTTAGTTATGTAATCACTATGATGTTATTTTTCTTGTTTAACAAATTATATCTGGACATCATCGGAGACTGACAGAGTCGACATTCAAGTTCACAAATTATGATGTAGTTTTGGCAATCGACAATGCAGTTCATCCAGTAAATTTCATAATTAACAATACTATTCTGCTATTCACATGGATCGTATGTTCGATGCCTTTAACACTCTCTTTTCATTATAATAATATATCGGGTCAACTATGTACATAATCGCAAAATATGTTGACGTTCCCGTAAACAGCTGTTTATAGTAAAATCTTGGATAAACCGTTTTGATTCCATAACTTAAGTAATTTTATAGTTTGTAAAATAAAATTTGGATATGCGAAGTACTAAACTCGTTTCTGCAATTGTATAAGCAGATAAATAAGGGATTTATAGTACCGAGACTTTCGAAAAAATGTTAGAAAATCAAATAAAAAAATAGTACGAAACTGCCGGATGAAATATAAGTTAAATAATTTTATTCAAAAACTTTGTTTTAAGGAAAAAAATTGTATTTAACTTGTTCTAACATCAAACTATTTAACTCAACCAAACCTTTCATGTCTGTCACAGGAATTTCAGACTACTTTTAAGATATTCCAAAATTTATGGAGAGCTTTAGGTTTTCTTTTTGTACGATTTTTTACAATATCTGGATTTAATGACATTTTGTCTTTCCACCCTTAAAAAAACAATAAGCTATTAATTTAAAGATACAAAATTAGTTGTTTTTTAAATTTAGCCAACTAGACAGAAAAACCATTAAAAGACAAATCCACAGTATTTAATTATGAGGAGTGGTACATGTGACGTGATATTTAGTGCGTTGGACTGTCATGCCAGAGGTTTTGGGTTCGATCCCTGCCTGTGCCATCTAAAGTTTTTTTCACTGTTATTGCCTCTTGTGAGTATTTGACAAATTCTCCAAGAGTAATTCTAATTCTTGTCATGAAAAGTGCTTTCTCAAATTAGCCGTT
Source organism: Eupeodes corollae (assembly GCF_945859685.1). Taxonomy (NCBI): domain Eukaryota; kingdom Metazoa; phylum Arthropoda; class Insecta; order Diptera; family Syrphidae; genus Eupeodes; species Eupeodes corollae. The sequence continues at coordinate 197,916,879 of NC_079147.1, read as the reverse complement.
CGGATTCGGCTTAAAACTGTAGGTCCCCTCTATTCCTGACAACATTACTCGCACACAGGAATGGTTGAGAGTTGTAACTCACTAGGCCCTAGTTAAACGACTGTTGCACCACCTAAAAAAATGTCATTATGAGGATTTGAATTGTATAGAATGATTAACAGAATAAAAGAATTCATCGCAGTATTATTGACTTAATTAGAGTTTACTTCTTATATCGGCATGTGAAATATAAAAAAAAACCCGTTGGTTGATGTACAGTAAGACAGAAAGATTTGTGTTTGGCAGACATTTTCTGTTACCAATTACGTTCTTCCTTACCTTAGTTGTGTTGTTTGGTTCACATGGTGGATCATCCCAATCTTTGAGTTGAAAATCGCAACATTTTCATGTCGAAGAGTTCTAAGAATGTTACTCCCGGTGAGTATCTGAACCCATTGACCGTTCTCATTCGTTGGAAAACTTAATTATGGTATTCCCCGGGTGAATTACACTGTCGATTCTTAGCACTATAGCACTATCCTATCATTTCTGAGCTTGCCTATCGAACGCTGTCAGTTTCTGACACGCCCAAAGCGTTCTGATTTGTCTCAAAACTGCCGCGAATGACGTTATAGTAATTATATAGAGTGCGAACTTTCAACTTTCTTTCATCGAATTCGATAGTAGCAAAAGTTTGGAAACTGTCACTTTAACTCATTTGTCTTTATTAATCTTGTTTTCGTGTCAACTGCAATACAACTCAATCCAGTTTCCATTGAAATAATCTAATTTGAATCCGGTTGCAAACCAAAATTCCATTGAAAAGTATTTAACCTCATGGTCAAAAAAGGACGGTACTATGAAATAGTGTGAATTTTGTGTGCTCTAATATCTGCATTATCCTTAAATTAATTGAGGATAGTGATGTCGCAATTCTTGCTGAATATTTTTGGTCTTTTTTCTCTTTTAATTTTAATTTTTCCACATGGCTGATGGCTTATAGCTTGGTCATGGCTGAATGCGGCGCTTATAGCATACACTGAATAAATTGTTGTTGTTGTATAATATAATTATTCGGGGTGACTCTGCAGAATAATATAAAATGAGTAATGCATTATTAATTACAGTCATCTGCATTGGTTGTCTAATGATGTGCCGTATAAGGCTATACAGAAATTTTACTCGTGTTAATTTTCCATTTAAATTTTAGTTTGACATTTTAGAGTTCTCTGAATGAAGATAAAAATAGATTTTTTCAAATTCCTATCTATTTATTTTCTAACTTGAAACCAACAAAAAAATACATGGATATAGAAACTAAAGTCACTAAAAGAAGAACGCGCTAAGTCAAGTAATATTATATCACTTTCGTTCGCAAGAGAACAAGAAGATACAACCAAGTGTTGCTCTGCAACTAGACGCGTCGTCGTAGCGTCCCTGTGTGAAAAGGATTTTATAAAATAAGTAAAAATAAAATCACAACAATCCCTATGGAATGAGATTTTCAATACATACGAGTGATATCCCTTTTAGGATATATCCTTGTGCAGATAAACTAGTTGAGCTTTTTTTTCGAAAGTAATCCTAGTTCAAAATCAGTGATGCAATTGTAGTTTTTAAAAAAATAAAAAATTGTGAATATACTGTGGCACGTTTCAAAAAACTGAAAATAAAAAATTAATTTATATTTTTAACTGTATCTACGTGTGTTCAACACAAAAATAACCAACACATTTCAAATGCATTCTATTGATGTTAACTATTTTTTATTTATGAAAAAATATATTGTAACAATAACAATCAAAGGAAATTTTACTTTTAGCGCAAACATTTTTATGTAAAATGTAAATAAATATTTGTTGTTTTTGTTTTAGCAAAAAGATATTTATTTTAATTACCACACCAATAAACCAATTCAAAATAAATTGTAAAAAAAAAAAACATTTAAAATAATAATAGAAAAATTTGCAGGTGGCGTTAGTTTATTTGCTTAAAAGAAAACAGAATATTTTTAACTGAAATGTGTGCTTGAAAAATATTACAACTGTTGGAATTTTTTTTTTAGAATGAATTTCGTCTTCCACAGGTATCACATTTTTTTGAGTATCGATTTCTGTATATATACTCATGTTCTCTCAACCCTTTGCAGCCTATTATGGGTGGCCTGATTTTAACTAAAAATTGATTTCAAACGATAGTTGAAATATGAACATGGCGTGAGTGATCAAGTATTGCGCTAACTACTCCCTGTCAAGTTCAGTTCTACTGAAAAATAATCTATTTCCTCAAAATTGAAACTAGTAAAGAGCTGTTTTTTACGTAAACGTCTGGGGTACTTTGAATTCGGTAATTTTGAATTAAAAGAAAAAGCTCACACAAATTGTTGAAGCTGGATAGACTTTGATGTGAATAAAAATACTAATGACACAGAACTTGAAGACTAAAGAGGCTTATACGACTCAATCAAAAATAGTTGACCTGCTTAGTATTTCTTTTATAAAATGGAAACATAAAACTTTTAATTTACATTAAGTAAAATAATTAATTTAAACAAAATTACAAAGCAAGATAGATATTTATTGAATTAAAGTCAAATTTACATTACAACCCAAAAATCTGCCGTTAGCGAGATTGACAACAAAACACAATGAATGTAAAAACCCCTCAATATGATTACTTTTCATCCCCACCAATCGAGAGGAATTTGACAAAAACCGAGATTGACGGATATTTGCAACGAATGGACGAGACAATCCAATGAACCATGGAAAGAGCTATACCGAAATACAAGGAACCAGACACTACGAACTTGTACCGTAACGCGACTACAGATGCACTGCACATTCACAAAAGTAGACTTCTGACAAGGCTTAAACTTTTGTACCGGAGGTTTATTGACCCAAACAATCTGGAGGTTAGGACATTGAAGTCGTCGATAAAAAACTTAAACAAATTTATCAAAGAAAACTATCGATTAAACATTAATTTGTACTGGAACAAGAAAATTCAAGCCGTTAACTCTAGTGACCCGAGTATGTTTCCGCAAAATAACAAGATCTTTAGGAGGAATGATCAGAACGACCTTCCTTGTCTTTAGCTTCAGAGGACGACAGAGAACAGAGACGTACTTCTGACAGCAGGAATACTCGTCGATCCAGGAGACACCGTCTTATACGATGACTTCTTTGTTGTCGAAGATCCGCAGGAGAATGCAGAGGCCGTGGGCAAGTGTACAAGGTAAATCCAAGCATTCGCCTAGCACCACTTCTACCTGCGTAAAGACATAACGCAGTGGCGATCCGAGAATCTCGGTTTTACCAGCTTCAATGACGAAAACTTGACAAATGCCATCATCGAAGAGCAAATCAGCACTAATACCCTATAAGTCAAGAAGATAGAGCTCCAGCTCATCTTCGATTCATTTAAGAAAAAGAAGTCAGCAGGGGTCGATGGTATATCCAATATTGTACTACGACATTTATTGCAGGAAGCTGTGGACATTAACCACACCACTCTGTTTAACAACGTTCTGAATAATGCATATTATCCGGTCCGTTGGAGAACCTCTTTGGTACATCCCCTCCCAAAAAGAGAAAGGACAACTCCAATCCGTATGGTTAGACAGTCTGTATCTAAAGTTAAATTGGCAATGTAACATCTACCAAAATCTTTGATATTAAAAATGGTCTTCAACAGGGAGCGGTTAACTCGCCGATCTTATTCAGCATCTACACCAGTGATCTGGTAGTAAGCCTGACTCAGGCAATAGTGTACGCCAACGGCCCCAAAAATTGAGGTTATCAAGACAGTTTTGCAGGGTGACTTCGCCAAGATTCAGCAATATTGCGTCGACTGGAAGTTGAAAATCAACTATCAGAAATACGAAACTATTCTGTTCAGGACTCCATTGTATGGAGCTTAAAGGGATACGAGAAAGAACTGGAAAAATCTAGTGATCGTTGGACCAAATCGACAGCCACTGGCGAATAAAAGTGTAGTAAAGTACCTTGGCATTTGGTTGGATCAGTACTTGTATTTCGACAAATATTTGAGTGCTGCTCTAGCCAGAGCTAGGGGAGCCTTTGCCCTGACATAATGGTTGTTTTTTAGCAGCCGTCTTGACAGCAGAATGAAGGTGATTTGCTACATGGCCCTTATCCGGCCGATAATTGTCTATAGGTGCCCGGTATGGTTCAACGTTGCCCCATATCAAATGGAAAAGATTCGGGTGTTTGAGAGACAATGTCTGTGACGTTGCCTTCGACTACACAGAACACCAGAGTCGGAGTACAAATATTACTATTCCAACCAGATTCTATACAACAGAGCCAACATAAACAGGATAGATAATTTCTTGCTCAAGCTTGGAAGGAGTCACATTGCGAGAGCAATGTCGTCGACTAACAGCTTAATCTTTGGGGCTTACTACACCAACAATGAGTACTACGAAAGTGCACATTTAAGTGGCAACATTCCGCCCGAAGCTTTTCTCTATTTACACAATCGAGGGCTGATACAGGATAGGGAGGCGGTTCCGCTAATCTACCACGTCATCCGTAAAACTGTAGATAGGCGACTCCTCTACAGTCGAGACGTCCACGCACTGGACGGAGCCGAGTGCCCTCGGTTCAGTAGGACTGTTTCCGATAGGGACCGAAGAGATAGGGTAAGACAGGAGAACCAGTTTTGGTGGCTAGCAGTTTTCGCCTTAACCCATTTCTCCTTCAAGTCCTTTGCCATGTTTAAATTATTTCCAACAGTAATGCCAAGTTATTTGTAGTCTCGCACACATTCAATATTTTCGCGATTAAAGCTTATTTTGTCTTTTCCGGCATTTCGTCCACCACCTCTTTTAATAATCATAACCTTCGATTTATTTTTATATATTAAATTCCATTGCTGACAATACTACCCCTGGTAATCATGAGCTGCAGAGTTTCCGGTGATTGCGCAAACATGACTATATTATCTGCTCACAGAAGTGCCTTAATCCGCATCCCTGCGAAATCCACTCCACCCGGTAGGTAGCCTAAGAGGTCATCTATGAATAATGCAAACAAGGTAGGGCTTAATGTAGAACCTTGTCTCACTCCCGATGATGTTTCAAACCAGTCTGAGAGTTCTTCACCTGTCCATACAGCCGCCGCCCTGGTTCCTCTATATAGGTGCTCAAGAACAGGACCAAACTTCACTGATATCCCAAGACTATACAGCTTATAGAATAGTGCACTTCTATCGATTGTTTTAAAGCTGCTATATAATCCATACAATCCATACAGCTTTTTCCTTTTTTCCAAAAAATTCTCTGCCAAGCTCCTAAATACATACAAATTGTATCTATTGCTAAATATCCTGGTCTGTATCTAGCCTGCAACTCCGTCAGAAAGTGTTTGGTGTCAATTCAACGATTATGTATCATCGTTGTAAATATCTTGTAAGATACATTTAAAAAGGATCTCCCTCTGTAGTTAGCTGCATCGAATAACGATCCTTTTTTGTGGATTGGAAATGTAATAACATCTCGAAATTCATCTGGCGACAATTCTCCCACCAAAACCGTATTAAAAAGTTTTAAAATATTCTCTTTGATCATGACAATCCCATATTTAAAAAAGTCCACTGGAATACTTTTTGCTTTTCCATCTTTAAGCGTCTCCAGTGAGTCTACTACGAATCCAGGTGCTGCAAATTGCCAATTTTTGGGCATTATTACAGTATTTAAAAGATCCTTGAAATGGGAAAATATTACATTTGAAGACAGTTTTGCTAATCGGACTGCTTGCTTTTCAGAGAATAATTTCTTATTGGCCTCTATATAAAAACCCATTGGGTGGAGTTACAGAAGATCCTCAACCACGCAAATGATGTTTTACGAGCTATTAGACATTCTTCGTCAAACCAGGGTTCTTTTTTTGTATTTTCTTTCTTTTCTTTCAGTCCTTCTTGTAGGTATAAGACTTTCACAATACGTTCTAAGAGAGAAAAGTCCTCAATTTGAAGTGTTTGGAGTTGCAATACTTGAAATTGTCAATACTCCTGAGCCTTAGCCTCTTTCCATTTCAGTTTGGGCAGGAGCCGCATTAAAGTAATTTCCTCATCATGCTTACTTTGAAATTGTATTGTCACAACAAAAGGAAAGTGGTCTGAATATGATACTTCACTAATATCAAAATCTCTCACAAACGGTTACGGAAAAAATTACATTTTATTTATTAATACAAAATATCTTATGGCATATAACGAAAAATAGGTACAGCCCTTGGCTGTATGACACAATACATCAGTCTCGGCCTTTGAGTTATCGGAACCATTCCAAACCGCTAATCGATTGCCATGATACATATTTTCAAGTACTCTCCCAAAGTTTGCCGACATACCTACCGACGTTACAAAGTTTGAAGAACAATACATTACGATTAACTGTATCGAAAGCAGCTTTGAATTGTTCAATGCAGTTGTTCGTTATGTTTTGCAATGCAAAAGTGTTGTCGATAGTTGAATAACCGCTCCTAAATCCTGCTTGAAATTCACTGAGAAACTTTTTTCTTTGTATCCACTGTGTCAAACGGTCTTTTAGAAGTGATGTGAAAATCTTATAGAATGCGGTAAGAATATATATCGTTTGATAATTGCCTGGATCTGCTAAGCTTCTTATAAAGTGGGAAGATGAGAGATCCTTTTATCGTTTGGTGATATTTTACCAGTGACTAGAATGTTCTTATACACAGAAATTAATTTGCCAGTTAACATTTCCCTTCCGTATTTTGTTAATTCTGTTGGTATTCCATCTGCTCCTGCTGATTTTCCGTCCTTCAATTTTTGTAATAATACGTAACACGCCTCCTCCACGATTTATAGCAGAGTTCAAAATTGAATTTGAGTGTTCTAATTTGGCGTAGTGAATCGGTGGGTCAAAGATTCAGGATTAAAAAGGATTTTAAAGTGGTCTTGTAGACTTAGACTTACTTTCTAGCTAGACCGTTTAAAAGTTATATCATAAAAATCGTTAATTTTAGAAAACAAAATTAAGTACTTTTTATAGTAAAATGCTTTTGGGGGACTTTTTGTCACTTGATAATAACTATGTTCTTAGTGTCTGTATTTTCATTGATATTGGAATTATTCAGAGGTGAAACGTCTCATTTAACTGGCTAATAGGAGCATAATGTGTCAATTTCTATATTCTTAACCTCAGTTTTGTCTGAAGTTATACCGAAACTGCACAACATTATTTCATATTTCATTTTCTTTTTTTAACAAAAACAGCAACAGGATATTGAGATCGTCTTTTGTATTTTAATGTTCAAGAATAAAAGTCATGTTTATATCTTGAACCTCTAATTACATCAAACAATATATCTTATTTTCCTTCTTCTTGTTGAACTTACACATAATAAGCCACTTTAACGTCGTCGTTGTCGTCGTCATCATCGGTCGTTGTTATTCATTCACTAATCTCTTTTTTGGAAAAATAATAATACACAAAATAATAAAAATAAATAAATAACTTCAGAAAAAGCTCATAAACTTCCCTTATCCTTCTGTCAACAATATTTCCACACAAAAGTTATCCTCTCAAAAAATGTGAACAAGAAATAAATATACACATACACAAGTATAAATATAAACCTATAGATAAAAATATAAAGCCAAAGAATCAACAACCAAAATCTTCTAAGCACCCACGAAATCCTTAGCCACAACATCTCCTAATGGTCGTTCATCCTTGAAAATTATTAGAATGAATAAAAAGTTGCTTATACTTCTCTGTTTTTCTTCTTTTTTGTATTTTGTTTGTTTGTTTGTGTGTGTGTGTGTTGCTTTGTTATCCTGTTGTCCTTTTTTGTTGTTGGTCCTTTTTACATAATGTATAAGAACCCAACAAAAACAACAACAACATAACTATAGAGTTTTTGGTTTTGGCCTTCTTTAGAAAATTATCATATTTTCGTGGCCATAACTTGAATAATTTTTGGCCATTTTGTGGAAATCCTTATTGTCGTATACATTAATTATTAGGATTATTATTGTCATCATTATATCGTTATCCTTGTTTAATGGGATACTTTTAAAATTGTTAAGGAATATTAAGTTAAGCGGTTGAAAAGCTGAAGTAAAAAAAGTTTTTTTTTTTCCTTTGGTTTTTCTTCACTGATGGAAATTCTTTATTTTTATTTCTGGTATTTTATTATGGAAAGAACGTTTATGAGGACTTTTTGTTGTTCTTATTTATTTTAGTAGGCGTTTGATTGTTATTGTTACGGAATGGTTAATGAAGCTTTGGAACAAAAGGAAGTAATAAACCAAACAATATTTTATTTTAATTCTTTTGCATTGTGTTAACTTATTTAATTTATTAGTCGTGATGTTGTACAGAAAGACATCATTGATAAAAGTACGGAAGCAGTTTTTCTTGAGTAAAACGCATTTAAAAGAACTTTTTAACCTCAAAAGGATAGTACATCTTTCTTGTCGCACCACAGTTTTATCGTTAAAAAATAAGTTCTGATTGCGGTTCAAAT